>NC_043000.1:2905959-2945959 GCF_006345805.1 Octopus sinensis
ACAAATGTGTGTATATATATATATATATATATATATATATATATATATATATATTCGACAGGCTTCCACACAGTGTCCGTCTACAAATTCACTCACAAGGCAACTGTCGGCCAGGGGTTATTGTAGAAGACAATGAAAGTGCCGCGCGGTGGCACTGAACCTGAGACCACCTGGATACAAAACAAGCTTCTTAACCACACGACTATGTCTCTTAATTTCTGGGCCGTAAAAGGACAATGGAATCTTAGCTTATTGTGTATTTGATTTTAAAAAGAAAAAAGTACCCATCTAATTGTGCTTGATCTACAAACAGTTAGCAAAACAGTTCATAAATCGATTCATAGTTTCGCCTGTTAAAAAAGTCGGCCATGACCGTAACTTTTTTTATATCAACACCTTAGATAATATTACGACTGCGCCAACATTAACACGGAGTTGCTTTCACAGTAATTAAACACCAATTCGTTGCTCTTTAACCACGATACTTATGAAAGAATCTTAGGTAGTTTTCTGAATTTCTTGGACGTCAGCCGAACTGTTTATTCATCAGTCACAATTTTTTTTCACTTTTTAACACTTTACCATTTAAACCGGCCATATCCGGTCAAATTATTCTATCTATTTTATGTTCAAATTAGTCAGATCTGACCTCTCACACCTACCCTACAATGTCATTCTGTGACTATACAGTCACATCATTGAAATCTCAAAGCTGAAAAAAAAATACAATGACTAATTTAAAACAATGTGAAACTGTGAGTATTACAGTTGACAAAATAATACGAATGCTAGAGAGTTAAACTCCTTAACCCAATAGCGTAGACAGGGTATGCTGCTTGGGGCAGCCCAAGTACTTACCACCGGGTCCCCAGACCTATTACATACAGCAGACCCCAAAATGCTTGCTGCTTAAAAGCGTCGCCTGGGCCAACTGCCCCTGGCACTGGCGACCTACACTACAATACGAGGGGGTGTTGAAAAGGTCCTAGTTTTAAGGGAGTCAAAAAAAGCCTGGTTGGAGGCCCAAACCTTCCGAGTTCTTTTACAGGGCTTAGAAAAACTAAAGGGCCGCTTCAATAAGTGTGTGAATCTGAGAGGGGAATATGTTGTATGAAATCATAATTAGCTGATCCTCCTGTATTTTCTTTTACCGAAAACCAGGAACTTTTCAGTGCCCCCTCTCGTATATTCCACAGTTGTATGTGATGGGAGTATCTTCTTTGTATGTTCGTTGGAGCTCTTGAAAGATTTCTTTTTTTAAAATTCGTTTTTTGGCCTTAGAACCAAATTCTTGATAATGCTTTGATATTTCGCAGCTTCTATTGAAATCTATAAATACGTCAATGTTAGATAAACAAACCGTGATGTATTGAAACAATGATTTATTATGGTGTATATATATATATATATATGTATATTATATATACACACAAAGTATATATATACATATACATACATATATATATATATATATATACATATGTGTGTGTAAATATATATATATATTCTTACATATATATTTACATATATACATACATATGAGCATACATATGTACATACATAGCATACATGTATGCATACATACACATATACATACATGCAGACTTATAGGTTTCCACTATAAAAATAAATAACGTCACGATATATCATTCTTATGTTAGTATCGAGTACTCAATGAACCAACCATGAATATATGCATATCTTCACTGAGTGTGTTTGCACTTATTTTCTGTATGTATATATTTTTTATAATGGATGTGTGGGCGTGTTTGTATGTGTGTTCGTTCACTGTGTATATATATTTTGTGCAAGTAATGTGATGACGTATGTATTACTTGTAGTACTTGCGTATGTGTGCACACCGGTCAATAAATCAATCAATCTATCCATCTATCTACCTACTCACCTATTTATTTATCTATATAAGTCTCTCTCTATCAACCTTATTATAACCAGTCTTTCTTCAAATCTATGTCTGTCTGTCTGTCTGTCTGTCCGTCCATCCATCCATCCATCCATCCATCCATCCATCCATCCATCCATCTATCTATCTATCTAGTTAACCTACAATAAGAATAAATCCATATATATTTACGTTCATATACACTATACACATATATACAGTTATGTGTGTGTTTGCGTGTGTGTGTGTGTGTAGGGCTGGTTTTAAGCCAATTAAAATTCAAATTGGGCACCGCACCATATACACGATCGAGCGGTGGACGCTGAGGTGAATTTTTAGTTTATCGTTGTGGCTAATGGTAGAACCTCAACTCTTTTTGCCTCGGACTGGCGTACTACATAAAGCATAAAACATCCATCTTCAGCTTTTGTAGAGTAGAGGACCCCCAGACTTCTTAGCGCCGGTCCTAGTGTGACTGTGTTTCTGTGGGTGTGAGTATATAGCTTTGCTTTAACCCCTACACACGCTTTCAAACGTTCCTCTAACGTATGCGCATTAATTGGGTGAAATACCGTCCAACAAATACAATAGTTAAAGTTTAGTCCTTTTCTGTCTGTCTGTCTGTCTGTCTGCCTGCCTGCCTGCCTACCTGCCTGCCTGCCTGCCTGCCTAAGATTGAATATTCATCGTCAACAAATACGGGATACCAAAACAAGACAAATTCCACTTCGTGAACATTTGTACACGTGCGCGGAAACCAAATCTCTAAATTTCTTGTCTTTCCACTGTGTCAATGTGCAGACAATACTCCAGACCGAACAAGAATTAATAAGGAAAGTTCATTTATTAAAAAATACGAGCCACTGCTGAACAGGCTATAAAAGACATCAGTAATACACGATTCTTCAGTTCCTATCAATTAATTATTGTATAATGTTTCCTTGGGCTCGTTCTTAAGAAAACCAATATGTAGTAACTATCATCTTATTTACTCTACACTTAGTTCTCTTGCCTTACACCTTATTATCAAAGAAGGAATGTTTTAACATGTTTAATGGGAGAGAACTAGCACTAATTGATAGCATTATTTTTTGACAGAATAATCAACAATAATTATCTATAATACTTTTATGTAAACGATTATCATATCACTTATTCTAACTAACATATAGCATATTCAATGGAGAAAAGCTTTTACGTGAACTCCTCACGTGAGTGTCACATAAGCGTAATACATGAACGTTGACCGATCAATTTTTACATTAACGGATAGCATTCTGAGCTACATTCCTACTTTAAAAACAAGCTATTTTTATAACAATGGCCAGAATGGACATAATTCGTGACATAACTCGATATATCACACACTTTTGAAAATTTAATGTGAAACCGGTCAAGTGTATTCCTATATTTTAAAATATAATTAAATTCTAATTAATTCTAATATATTCTCTGTGCATTTTTGAACTTCACACACGCGCGTTTTAATTGGCAAAAGTTACAAACTGACTCAAGGGTCAAGAGTCTGATAGGTCATTGAGTCACTTTGTAACTTCTGCCGATTAAAAGTAAAACGGTTATGCCAATCAAGAATTATATATGTGTGTATGTGTGTGTGTACACGCACACACACACACATATATATAGAGAGAGAGATACACATACACCCCCACACACACACTTATATACATATACGAGTGATTGGACAAAAGATAGACACTCAACAAATTTATTGCGAGTAACATGTATGGATCAAAACTGTTTTGATCCATACATACATACACACACATATATAAACATATATATACATACATAAATATATAAACACACATATACATACACACATGTATGTATGTATGTATGTATGTATGTATGTATGTATGTATGTATGTATGTATGTATGTATGCATGCATGTATGTATGTAGTTTATTCGCATACTGGTCTTCATCCTGAACCGGATTAAGGCCATTTACAACTATATCCACCAGTTAATGCGACAACTATGAATAGGCAAGCCAGCTAACCCACAAAACGTTAATGTTGCTTGTTATGAAAACTAATGGTATGAGAGGTAAGCAGAGGCATCTCAGGCAGTTAAAGGGATAACCAATAACTTCCTGCTAGCTATATCCTCTAATATCTTCTTCAACAACTCCTTAGGTTTCAGTAGCGCCAAAGGTGTAAAATCGAAAATCACAGCTTAATAAAAACATCATATCCTACCATTAACTGAGAGGCAGTTATCCATTATTGCAATATTTGAAACACGATCATCAGGAAAACAAAGGATGTCTTTGTGTATCACATGACCTGCTGCAAAATCTATCGAATCTCCCACTGCAACTAGGTCTTTTGGTAATTTGCCAAGTGGATCTTGTCTTCCACAATCAAGTGTTGGCTGTGTACACAGTACTTCTGCTACTTACAAATAGGTAAAGCCCGTTTCACTCCTACTCCATACTATAGACACACACACACACACACACACACACACACACACACACACACACACACACACACCACACACACACACCACACACACACACACACACGTGCACACACGTACACACACACTCACACACATTAGCAAGCGATTGCAACGGAGGAGACACACACTAGCCATTCATAAAACACACAAAGACTGAACTTTACATTTAAACAATATTTGGGGGCCAAAATTTTCGTCGCACTAACTGCAACCTGGTCACTGACACGGTCCACACTGCAATCGTTTTAGTTTCAATACACGGTCTTAAATCATATTACCTGGTAAGAATACTTCTGAAGTATAATAAAAAAAAGTGGTAAGTAGCTTGTTTACCAACCACATGGTTCCGGGTTCAGTCCCACTGCGTGGCACCTTGGGCAAGTGTCTTCTACTATAGCCTCGGGCCGACCAAAGCCCTGAGTGGATTTGGTAGACGGAAACTGAAAGAAGCCCGTTGTATATATGTATGTATATATGAGTGTGTGTGTGTCTGTGTTTGTCCCCCTAGCATTGCTTGACAACCGATGCTGGTGTGTTTATGTCCCCGTTACTTAGCGGTTCGGCAAAAGAGACCGATAGAATAAGTACTGGGCTTACAAAAGAATAAGTCCCGGGATCGAGTTGCTCGATTAAAGGCGGTGCTCCAGCATGGCCGCAGTCAAATGACTGAAACAAGTAAAAAAAAAAAAAATAACATTCATTAATTCATGCTTCCTCAGTCTCGCCTCCCTATACCTTCCATAGTAACTCATCTGGACACCTCAATCCAGGCACTGGACTAGACGATATTTTGTTTTTTCCAAAACTAATGTTCATCTACCCTTATCTTTTATCTTTCCCTTGTTTCAGTCATTAGACTGCGGCCATGCTGAGGCACTTTTCAAATTCCCTTTCTCCCCCTTCTTGTCAAAGTATAATACGTGCTCGCACACACACACACACACTCACAAGACGGGATGGTCACGGCTGGTGTGCCTTTAAGAATAGGTCTGTTCTCTCAGGTCTGACTTACTTTAAACATCACATGAACAAAAACTAAGAAAACTTTTCGGGGGCGCTTGACCTGCTAGAAATAGCAGCTAAATCCCCATTAGCAATACACAACTGTTTAAAATAAAAAGGCACATTGTATAATATAGTTTTAGATACACTTGGCTTACGTTTACACGTACGTCTATAATAATGTGTATAATATATACACACTACAGTGTTACTTATCATATGACGGGTAACATTCTAGCACACATTTACCCACACAGATAATTGCAGGGAAGTGAGCATATATATACAATGATTATAATTTAACTTTAATCACACGTTTTGGTGCCTATACAAAATTATTCTTTTCTACTCTAGTCACAAGGTCCCAAATTTTGGGGAGGGTGCCAGTCGATTAGATCAACACCAGTATACAACTGGTACTTAAGTTATCGATCCCGAAAGGATGAAAGGCGAAGTCGACGTAAAGACAGACGAAATACCGCTAAGCATTTCGCCTGGCGTGCTAACGTTTCTGCCAGCTCGCCGCCTTTATAATAATAATAATAATAATAATAATAATAATAATAATAATAATAATAATACTTATTATTATTATTATTATTATTATTATTATTATTATTATTGAGGGAGAGAGCAGTGCATGCCATCAAAGTGACACTATGACTACCCATCTGATAAGGGTACACCAAGCACATGCATCACAACCATATGTGCACGACATGGTGATCTTATATCAAGATAAACAGCGCATAATCTTGCAGGTGGGACCCAGATAGAATTTTCTTCCGGTCGAGTAGCCCGTCCCGCTCAAATGGTCCCTGAATAAGGGTTGTTTGAGGATGTTGAACGAAATACCCATGTTACCAAAGGTGAATTATTCAAACCCCAAAGAATCCCTCTCAACACATGGCTATGATGCTCCCCCACTACTTCTGCTCGTGATCAGAGATGCACATATCGTCAGCCACTAAGGGACATGTTCAACTGGTTAAGGTCAAACAACCGACAAGCAAATCTGTGGTATTGAGCAGAATATTTGCTGTAGACCATCTTTTATACCAAGACAAAACAATGTACATGATAACACTTCCAATCAGTTAAGATTAGAAGCCATGAGAGCCTGTACCTGGTACTTCACAGACCATGGGAGCCACAGCCTGGTACTTCAAAAGCTATGAGAGCAGTGCCTGGTCCTAGCCACTGCTTACTACTACTACTTCTACTACTACTACTACTACTACTACTACTACTACTACTACTACTACTATACTACTACTACTACTACTACTACTACTACTATTACGTGTTTGACTTTTGTATTTGTACAAGTGGACTCCAAGTCTCCCCCCAGAGACCTCAAGAGACAACAAGTTAGACGTTTAAGTTGGTGTTATGACTAGGGTGTCATATATTTGGTTTTGCACAAAGTATTGTTCTAGAGAATGTTAAAAAAAGAAAACTGTAAGTTTGTTTCAAAATTTAAGATTACATAACAGTATTTTACGCAGGATATGGGCAGTTCCCATGAGCACTATTTTTTTGAATTTCTGCCATTTTTAGAATTCCTGGTATCTGAGCTAGGTAGCAATCATCCCCTTTTGCTATCGTTCCTAAGGCACCTATGACAACAGGTATTGTTTTAGTCGTGAGGTTCCACATTTTGCCAATTTCTATTTCAAGATCTTTATACTTGCTCAGTTTTTGGTGGGTCTTGACAGATACATTTATGTCGATTGGGACAATCATTTCGATGAGGAGGCATGATTTTTGTCTATCTGGCCTATTCCCATCTACCTTTCTGTCAGTTTGAACGGTGAAGTTCCAGAGGAGTGAGATGTAGTCATTTTCAAGCACTGGAGGTGGTTTGCGTTCCCACCAGTTTTTATCACATGGCAGGTCCAAGATTTTGCAAATTACCCAGTGAATATCATTATTATTATTATTATTATTATTATTATTATTACTTTAGTAAGCGTACACGTTTAACCTATCTCTGAAGAGCAGATGCTGTGATGTTACACCATATATTTTTATCGCTTCAGTAAAAAAAAACAAAAAACGATCGTTTTGACTATTTCAGCATTTCTTTTACCACATCATCAGAGCTCGATTAGTCATTTTCCTCGCCACAGACAGAATGGTAGCTAATGAATTATATCTATTAATAGTATACACAAACTCGAACAAAACTAGTTCTTTTATTAATTAATTATTTCACATTGCCAACGATTTCATTCTAATACAATTTAGGACAAACCAAGAGGATTGCGTATATTATAAATAGATATAAACTATTCTGTCTGTTATGAGGAAAATGAGTAAGAAAAATCTGACGAAGTAAAACACATTGAAACTGGTTAGGTCTACAGTTTTCTTTAGCTACAAAGAGAGAAAAATGTGTTTTAACCAGAGTTACTGCGTTTCGCAAAGTTCACATACACATGCGCGCACGCAAACACACACATATACACATATTCTTTTACTCTTTTACTTGTTTCAGTCATTTGACTGCGGCCATGCTGGAGCACCGCCTTTAATCGAGCAACTCGACCTCAGGACTTATTCTTTTGTAAGCCCAGTACTTATTCTATCGGTCCCTTTTGCCGAACCGCTAAGTAACGGGGACATAACCACACCAGCATCGGTTGTCAAGCAATGCTAGGGGGACAAACACAGACACACACATATATATATATATACATATATACGACGGGCTTCTTTCAGTTTCCGTCTACCAAATCCACTCACAAGGCTTTGGTCGGCCCGAGGCTATAGTAGAAGACACTTGCCCAAGATGCCACGCAGTGGGACCGAACCCGGAACCATGTGGTTGGTAAGCAAGCTACTTACCACACAGCCACATAATTTCATTTCTTGAATTAATCTACGTATGTTAGAATGGTTATCCTAACATCGGGTAGTGTTTTTAATAACAATAATGACGATTTGAAATGGTAAATCAAAAGACTGTGGCCATTCAAGAAGATGAGTGGTATACTTGTTGCTGTTGTTGTTGGAGCCTTGCGTACGTTATGTAACAAGATTGCAAATTAAATTGGAGAGACAGGGGGCAATGTAAAAATAGTGTTCTATGGAATTACGTGAATCCTCGCAGAATTTTCGAAATCTGAATGAAGTGTGTTACCTTAGTCTACTGGTCGTGGACAGTTGACATTTTGTTATGTCCCTCTGCGAAGTTACTGTGTAAAACAAGATAATAATAATAATAATTCTTTTTACTAAAGGCTCATGGTCTGAAATTTTTGGGAAAGGTACTAGCCGATTACATCGACCCCAGTGCTCGACTGGTACTTATTTTTATCGACTTCGCAAGGATGAAAGGTAAAATAGACTTCGGCGGAATTTGAACCCAGAACGTAAGGACGGACGAAATGCCGCTAAGCATTTTGCCCGGCGTGCTAACGATTCTGCCAACTCACCGCCTTAATAATAATAATAATAATAATAATAATAATAATAATAATAATAATAATAATAATCCTTTCTACTATAGGCACAAGGCCTGAAATTTTGGGGGAAGTCGATTACATCGACCCCAGTGCGTAACTGGTACTTATTTCATCGACCCCGAAAGTCGGACTAGAAAGATTTAATTTAATATTTTTCTAAATGTGTTCAATATAAAGATGAAAACTAATTATCTACTGGATAAATAACAAATAACAAAGTAGAATTATCTGTGTTATGTTATATGTGATCACGTGACCGACCAGACCATCAGATGCTACACATCGCTGGTCACAATGCGTTCGCATTGTTTTAGCCTTCGAATGACGCTACCCCGCTGGCTAAGCGAGTAGGCCAACAGAAGAAAGAGTGAGAGAAAGAGTGGTGAAAGAGTACAGCAGGGATCACCACCCCCTGCCGGAGATTCGTGGAGCTTTTAGGTGTTTTCGCTCAATAAACACACACAACGCCCGGTCTGGGAATCGAAACCGCGATCCTGCGACCTAACCACTAGGCCATTGCGCCTCCACACGTTATATGTATAATGAAATATTCATAATTTTGTCTTGTATTAGGTTTCGTTTACTGCAAGGTACATAATGATTAATGAGTGTATGAAATTATTTGATGAATTGTTGTTTTACATGGTATTGGTTTCGCGTTCAGGAAAATATCAACTCAGTGAACTGTAATTTTTGGTGTTCAAAAAGCTTTGTCTGAATCATCTGGCAAATCAAGCAGACCACGTGCCAGAATTCTCCAAGCTTAACACATGATTCATCGTCTTTGTGTTGCATCTCCGTTTACATTTAATAAAGTCGTACAAAGTACAGCTGCCAGCAATAGCAACATGCAGTTCTAAGACAATTAGACATCGATTGTAGGATAACTTCAATCTAGTTACAAGACGTCCAACGAAAAATTCCTAAGCCATCGTCTAAAAAATATCCAGGATTGTCTGCAAATTTTGCATGGGCTACAGAAACTGAATAAAGTTGGACTTCCTCGAAGCTCCTTTCGTTTATCGTCCATAAAATTAAATGAATAATCCTAGGTATATAATTCTGAAAATTGAGCAATGTCCATTCGTTATGATATTAGCGAAAGGACATTTCTGTACCGAAAAGAGCTGGTAAGAGGGCGGAGAGCTGGCAGAAACGTTAGCACGCCAGGCGAAATGCGTAGCCGTATTTCGTCTGCCGCTACGTTCTGAGTTCAAGTTCCGCCGAGGTCGACTTTGCCTTTCATCCCTTCGGGGTCGATTAAATAAGTACCAGTTACGCACTGGGGTCGATATAATCGACTTAATCCCTTTGTCTGTCCTTGTTTGTCCCCTCTATGTTTAGCCCCTTGTGGGCAATAAAGACATAAGGAAAGAACTGGTATTTGGACTATGTCTCATAAACCCGAAAAACTAGCCTAGATATTTTAGAGAAGTTACCTCATCTGCAATTGCACTATATTCCAGCAGAGTGATGCTTCCAATTAAAATGCGTGAATAAGCAAATGGCTTAATGTTAATGATATTAAAAATAAAATCTAGCAAAGGCCCTCTTCAGTCACGAATAACCATGGGATTGCACCTAAAAGGCTCCCCTCCGAAGCACAAGTCGGGGTAAGGTTGCTTGTGGAAGACCAGCAGTCATCCAGTTTCCTCTCTCCACGCTGCTGATATTGTACAAGGAAAAGGCCGATGCAGCTTGGCACTAATGGTGTCGCTACTCATTTCTACAGCTGTGTGAACTGGGGCAACGTGAAATAAAGTTTCTTGCTCTAGAACACAACACACAAATCAGTTGTTTGTTCCTTCTCGAGCCATGCCTGGCTCATAAGGGCCGGCTTCCCGGTTTCCTTGGCGTATAGGTTCCCCACCTGGACGGGACGCCGGTCCGTCGCAGGTGAGCTGCGAGATGCAGGAGGAAAGAGTGAGAGAAAGTTGTGGCGAAAGAGTCAGCAGAAGTTTGCCATTACCTTCTGCCAGAGCCGCGTGGAGCTTAGGTGTTTCGCTCATAAACACACACATCGCCCGGTCTGAGATTCGAACCCGCGATCCCTCGACCATGTGCCTCCACCTCACACAAATCAGTCCGGAAATCGAACTCACAACCTCACGATTGTAACCACGGTGCTATAACCACTGAGCCACGCGCCTTCACCATTATTCTATTGACATTAACTTGGATTTTAAAGAGAAATTACTTCAGGTTTGGACATAAAAGATAATCATAGATTGTGGCAAAATTTTTCTTGAAAACTTTCTTGACAACGTTACTGTAGTTGTGGTGGCAAAGGGTTATCGTACCAAGTATTGACCAATATAACAGATATGTGTACTTTTGAAAGCTCCTTTCAAGTTATCTGCTTTTTTTTTTTTTACATCAAAACACATTCTTTATTCTGTGTTATTTATGAATTACAGTATAAAAACTCATTTTTATCAGTATATTCAGAACTTTGACCACTTGACCACGGCTACACAAATAAATGTGGTATTACTGGGACATAGAACAACAGATATTTCTCTGTTACGCTCGTTTTCCTTTGCTTCCTCAACGCTTTTTTTTAAATCTTCCAATCATTAAATTTTTCTGAAGATGATTAGTCGCCCGAAACATGAAACGTCTTTCACTTTCTTAATCTTTCCTTGAACATCAAACTAGAAACGACGCTTAATTTTTTTTTTTCATTTTGCCTTTCCTGTTGTATTCCCGCTTTTTAATTTTGGACCTACACGTGTGTATGTGTATGTATGTATGTGTGTGTGTGTGTGTGTGTGTGTGTGTGTGTGTGTGTGTGTGTATGTATGTGTGTGTGTGTGTGTGTGTGGTGTGTTGTGTATGTGTATGTATGTGTGTGTGTGTGTGTGTGTGTGTGGTGTGTGGTGTGTGTGTGTGTTGTGTGTGTGTGTGTGTGTGTGTATGTATGTGTGTGTGTGTGTGTGGTGGTGTGTGTGTGTGTGTATGTATGTGTGTGTGTGTGTGTGGTGTGTGTGTGTGTGTGTGTGTGTGTGTGGTGTGTGTGTGTGTGTGGTGTGTGTGTGTGCGTATTTCGTTTATGTAAATTACCTAAACGATAAATTTGTTCTACTCTTATTGGACCAAGTGCCATTTCTACGAGAAATAAGGTAGGATAATTGCTGTGCTAATGATGTCCATTGACACAGAAAGACGTGTCCCCAGGTGTCTTCTTGTCTCCAGACAATCACACTACCTTTAATTAACGGCACATAAATTTTGAGTAATTATCAATTCTTGAGATTATCTCTCCTTCTCATTTGGAGTTGGTTCCGCTTGCTACCAAGTGATTGTTCTACCATCCCTTGGAGCGAATATAGTTTCTATAAGTCAAGTATTTATATTTCATGGTATTTAATATACCCTTATTCGTTTGTGTTGCCCGAATGCATGCCACTAGCCATTCTGAGGCATTTCTCTTATCTCATTATCTTTTCATATATGTATGTGTGCATATGCATGTGTGTGCGTGTTTATCAATCTATCTATCTATCTATCTATCTATCTATCTATCTATCTATCTATCTATCTATCTATCTATCTATCTATCTATCTATCTATTTATCTATCTATCTATCTATCTATCTATCTATCTATCTATCTGTCTGTCTGTCTGTCTGTCAGTCTGTCTCACATTCCCTCTCTCTCTCATACACACATACATGCATACATACCTACGTAGGTACGTACACACATCTATACATACAGATATGCATACATATGCCCTTTGTTTTCTATTCAACCTCATTACGAATAACCAACGCATAGCTGTCCCACATACACACACTCTCCCTGTGTTTTCCATTATTTCTTCTACCACCTTCTCATTACTAACATTCTGCTTTTCTCCTCTCTCTCGCCTCCCTCCCTCCCTCTCTCTCTCTCAGAACCTACATACATGATGTGGTCTCCAAGGAAAGGGCGTAAATCCAAATAAGATCGTGAAATCGTGTTGAAACTACATTGTCATACTTTGAAAGATCAATATTACTAATAAAAAATACACGCGCTGGTTGTAATTCACTTCTTTTATTGACGGATTTATCAAAAGGTTTTCGTTATATATCTCTATAAACCTTTTCAATAGCTTCTCTGTAATTACTTTGTTGTGTCTCTTTGGTCTTTATATATCAGCTGTGGCTGTGGTTGTGGTGATAGTATATATACGTCTGCATGCGTTTGTATGCTTGACTATGTGTTTGTAATCAGGTTCTTGCGTGGTATGTGTAATACGTCTATGTGCGTGTTTCCATTTTGTTTGCATCATTAGGCGCAGGAGTGGCTGTGTGGTAAGTAGCTTGCTAACCAACCACATGGTTCCGGGTTCAGTCCCACTGCGTGGAATCTTGGGCAAGTGTCTTCTGCTATAGCCCCGGGCCGACCAATGCCTTGTGAGTGGATTTGGTAGACGGAAACTGAAAGAAGCCTGTCGTATATATGTATGTATATGTATATATATATGTGTGTGTATGTGTTTGTGTGTCTGTGTTTGTCCCCCTAGCTTTGCTTGACAACCGATGCTGGTGTGTTTACGTCCCCGTCACCTAGCGGTTCGGCAAAAGAGACCGATAGAATAAGTGCCGGGCTTACGAAGAATAAGTCCCGGGGTCGATTTGCTCGACTAAAGGCGGTGCTCCAGCATGGCCGCAGTCAAATGACTGAAACAAGTAAAAGAGTAAAAGAGTATATGGTTTTTGTTACTGATGTTTGTTTATTTATTTACTGGTTTGTCAACCGAACAGATAATGATTGTTAGGTTGTGGCCGTGGGTATTTTAAAATAGTTTATCCGGCATTCAGTTGCGGCAGGGCCATTGTCATTCTACGGTCCATCTATACGTGTGCTAACAGTCTTGTGTGTGTGTGTGTACGTGTGTTTGCCAGTCTGTTTTTCAAAGTGCTCATTATTTTACAGAGACAGACAGACACAGACACACACACACACACTAGTGTACAGGTATCTCTGTTTTGTTTTCCAGGTGGTATTCACACGATGTACGTTCAAACGTAACACATGGGACGAACTGTTTTTACTTTCAATTTTTGAGACCAAATAACAGCCGTTCGCATTTTCAATTTCAAAGACGATGGAAACAGACTTGATGTGGCGTGTAAAATAATATATATGTGTGTATACATACATATATTACACACACACGCACACGTGTGTGTGTACCTGAGTCTGCGTATCTATCTATCTATCTATCTATCTATCTATCTATCTATTTTTTTTATTTTTATATTTTTTAATATTTTATTTTATTTACTTTTTTTTTGTTCTTTTCTTCCCTTTTACGATCCCTCTTGATCGAAAACCTACGCCACCCCTTTTTTTGTTTCTTTTGTTTTTTGTTTTTTTCGTCCCCCAAAAGAAAAGCTCTACCTTGTAACTTGTCCCATCTGTGTGCAGCCCTGTGTGGCCAATAAATAAACTTATCTATCTATCTATCTATCTATCTATCTATCTATCTATCTATCTATCTATCTATCTATCTATCTCTCTCTCTCTCTATATATATATATATATATATATATATATATATATATATATATATATAATAAATTAATAATAAAACATATGCATATATACATACATATATGTACGTACCTACCTCTACATGTATATATACACGCATATATGGGTACAGGACACCAAAAAAACGTTGAACACAATGAGAAACGAAAACATAAACACAAAACCAAGGAACATACACACATAGTCTTCGAATTTTCCATAAGAAATTAAATTCGGCTTAATTCGTTTTATCCAGGTTTTTTTAGGGTGTGTGTTGCTGGCTACCACTGGAAATTTTATTCTTTATCACTGCTTAAAAAGCAGTGATCGCATTCTTTCATAATTGGCTTATATATCGATTGGAACTGACAGGATATCGAGATCATGTGAAAACTTGTTCTGAGCCAAGCTTTCAAGTTAAGGAATTTTGTAGCGAGTCGACGAAGCTATAAATGAAGAAAACGATTATTACACAGAAGCACTACGACCAGCTGATTCCAAGGTGAAACCAATTGCGGCAGGAACAAAATCCCCAGTACAACAGCTGAGTCACTGTATAGACTTAGTCCTTAAACCTTTATGTCCCCAAATTCCAAGTTACGTACACAACAATTTGGATTTCTTGAAATTCCTCCTATCAATGATTCCAAAGGGCACCCTCTTAACAAGCTCTGACCTAAGTAGCATGTATATCAATATGCCACACACACACTACGCCTAATAACGGTTTGATACTGGGTAGAAAAATAAGTGACATGATAACTGAATACTTCAAAACATACTTTACTATAGAAACCCCACAGTATTGGAAGAAAACACTGACAAATAGCACCGTCTTATGAAAATCTAATAATGAAATTCCTTGAATAGAAGCTAGTTTACGAAACAGAAACGATATTCAATCAAAACGAAATAGAAACGATATAGCAAATATTTCTTTGCTAAGTGGAACTATTTTGTTGGCCACTGTTGTTGTTGTTGTTATTATTATTTTTGAGTGAGCGAGCAGTGCATGTCATCAAAGTGACACTGGGGTACAAATATACGAAGCCCAGTATACCCATCATGACTACCCGTCTGATAAGGGTACACCAGGCACATGCATCACAACTGTATGTGCACGACATTGTGATCTCATATCAAGATAAACAGTGCATGATCTTGTAGGTTGGACCCAGTTAGAATTTTCTTCAGGTCGAGTAACCCATCCCACTCAAAAGGTCCCTGAATAAGGGCTGTTTAAGGATGTTGAACAAAACACCCATGTTTCCAGAGGTAAATTACTCAAACTCCAAAGAATCCCTCTCAACACATAGCTATGATGCTCCGCCACTACTTCTGCACTACTTATTATTATTATTATTATTATTATTATTATTATTATTATTATTATTATTGAGTGAGAGAGCAGTGCATGCCATCAAAGTGACACTGGGGTAAAATATACGAAGCCCAATATACCCATCATGACTACCCGTCTGATAAAGGTACACCAGGCACATGCATCACAACCATATGTGCGCGACATGGTGATCTCATATCAAGATAAACAGCACATGACCTTGCAGGTGGGACCCAGTTAGAATTTTCTTCAGGTTGAGTAGCCCATCCTGCTCAAAAGGTCCCTGAATAAGGGTTGTTTAAGGATGTTGAAAGAACCACCCATGTTTCCAGAGGTGAATTATTCAAACCCCAAAGAATCCCTCTCAACACATGGCTATGATGCTCCCCCACTACTTCTGCTCATGATCAGAGATGCACATATCGTCAGCCACTAAGGGACATGGTCAACTGGTTAAGGTCAAACAACTGAGAAGCAAATCTGTGGTATTGAGCAGAATATTTGCTGTAGCCCATCTTTTACACCAAGGCAAAACAATGTACATGATAACACTTCCAATCAGTTAAGATCAGAAGCCATGAGAGCCACTGCCTGGTACTGCATATTATTATTATTATCATTATTATTTTTATTATTATTATCATCACCTTATGAAAACTCATAGCTTATTTTGTTGGGTATGATAGAAAGTGTCAGCTGTCCACAGCCAACAGACTAAGTCGACACTTGTTTTACTGGTCATTCTTCAAGAACTCTGCGAAGAATTCTTGCAGTTCCGAGCAATGCTGATTTTTGTAGGTGTTCTACCTTCACACTTGCACCAATCTTTTTTAGCCATGTTCGTAGTTGAGAACTGATACTTCCAAGTGCATCAATGACTATTGCCATCACGTCTACTCTCTTCATTGACCATAACCTTCGTATTTCCCAATTTGAAATCGTCGTAGTTGCTTATTTTTTCTTCTTCTTCTTTCACACTGATCCTGTTGTCACCAGAGCATGCTGTGTCAATTATCATACATGTTCCTTCTTTTTCATTCATCGCAACAGCGTCCGGTTTCCGATGTTTGATTGGGTGATTGCACTGGATCATTGCATCCCACATGATTTTGCAATTCTCATTTTTGGTAACTCCTTCTGGATTTTTCTCATACCACGTTTTCACTCTTTGTAGGCCGAGATTTCCACAGAGCTCCCAATGGATCATTCTTGACACATTATCATGACGTCTTTTGTATTCGCGTTGTGCCAATTTCGGGCATTCGCTAACGATGTACCATACCGTTTCGCCCATCTCACCACATATTCTGCATTTGTTGCTATCTGTAGTGTTGTCATTATTATTATTATTATTATTATTATTGAATGAGAGAGTAGTGCATGCCATCAAAGTGACACTGAGGTAAAATATACGAAGCTCAGTATACCCATCATGACTACCCGTCTGATAAGGGTACACCCGGCTCATGCATCACAACTATATGTGTGTGACATGTTGATCTCATACCAAGATAAACAGCGCATGACCGTGGGGCCCAGTCAGAATTTTCTTCGGGTCGAGTATCTCATCCCATTCAAAAGGTCCCCGAAGAAGGGTTGTTTAAGGATGATGAACGAAACACCTGTTACTAAAGGCGAACTATTCAAACCCCAAAGAATTCCTCTCAACACATGGCTATGATGCTCTCCCACTATTTCTGTTCGTGATCAGAGATGCACATATTGTCAGCCACCAAGGAACTCAGCTGTAGAAATGAATTGCAGCGTCACAGGTGCCAAGCTGTGATCTATTCGGTTTGAACGGCAGTTTTTAACATAATTTCTAGGTAACTAAAAAATTTTAAACTTCGTATGCTGGTAGAATGTGTTTATGAAACATCTTTTTCTCTTAACTTTATTGAGAAAATTCTATAGTTTGTAAGATATTTGCTGTTGTTTTTTCTTCAATTTCTGCAATTTCAACCAATCAATGACGTCCATTGTGGTAAAAAGCATTCTGTGCCGTATGAATATGTCCGTCGTTTAAGAAACAGATTGGGTTTATTTACATTTGTGAAGAGAAAAAAAAGATACCCTTCCCCCACCCCTAACCAACCCTAACTAACCCTAACCCTAAAACAGATTGAAATGCAATAGATCGATACTAGGGTCATAATTATGGGTAACAATTTCATATGACACCGCTAGAAAAAACTGCCGTTCAAACCGAAAAAATCCTCGGCCTTTGCCTTTCTCTTAACATCGGTGACATGGAAAGGGGAGACTAGTTTGCATGGGCGACTGCTGTTCTTCCATAAACAACCTTACTCGGAGTATACTTTCTAGGTGCAATCCCATAGTCATTCATGACCAAAAGGAGTCTTCCTCATGTGTATTCTTTACATGCGCATGCGCGCTCGTGTGTATGCAAGTCTTGTAGGTGCGTGTGCACTCGTACATCCCTGCATATTAAAACGTTAATCACTGGAACTACCATCGTTTACTTGTTTCAGTAATGAGACGACGACCATACTGGGGCACCGCCTCAAAGAATTTTAGTCTGGTACTTATCATATCGGTCTATTTTGCCGAACCGCTACGTTACGGGGACGTAAAAAACACAAATAACGGTTGTCAAGCGGTGATGGGGTGGGGTGCAAACGCGCGCGCACGCACACACACATACATGTGTGTGTGTGTGTATTACTGTGGAGGCGCAATGGCCCCGTGGTTAGGGCAGCGGACTCGCAGTCATAGGATCGCGGTTTCGATTCCCAAACCGGGCGTTGTGAGTGTTTATTGAGCGAAAACACCTAAAGCTCCACGAGGCTCCGGCAAGGGATGGTGGTGATCCCTGCTGTACTCTTTCACCACAACTTTCTCTCACTCTTACTTCCTGTTTCTGTTGTACCTGTATTTCAAGAGGTCGGCCTTGTCACTCTCTGTGTTACGCTGAATATCCCCGAGAACTGCATTAAGGGTACACGTGTCTGTGGAGTGCTCAGCCACTTACACGTTGATTTCACGAGCAGGCTGTTCCGTTGATTCGGATCAACCGGAACCCTCGTCGTCGTAACCGACGGAGTGCTTCCGTGTGTATTACTGTATTTATGTATACGTATATTACGCTGGTTTGTTTAAAATCACGTCTTATCTTCTTCGTGTTGAAAAAAGGCATCGTAGCAAATAACCAATGAGGACGACACGGCCAGAGAAAAATATTGACTAATTGATTAGTTTCGACTTTCGTTAAAGCCATTATCAGGATTTGATTACTTTCTTCGTTTTGTTGAGACACAGTATTGATATATATATATATGAATAATGTAAGGTTATTTAAGTAGTGATGCAAAACTGACCATGCATTTTAACTGATACATTGTGTGTCTGTCTGTATATATATGTATATATATATATATATATATATATATATATATATATGTGTGTGTGTGTGTGTGTGTATTTATATGTATATATATATATATATATATATAATTAATCAATTCCCACTAGGCCGCTGGTGGCAAAAAAATTCTACAAAATTTTTTGTCACCCTATATTGATTAATTATGAATTTTCTGGTTAATTCCGTAATGGAATCGACGGCTTATATTTATTTGCTGCCGATAAATTTGGCGCGAGTGCGATGATTTGAAAATTTTAGGTCAGATATTGCCTTGGCAGGGTCGGAAATGCCTCGTGAAAATATCTGTTCCGACTTGGCTATTTCTTACTGAAGAATCTGAGGGCCTATGGAAGATTGGCTTGATTTAATTTAATCAGGTTAGTTTACCATTAAACAGCAGATGAAACGGTGCATCGTATAAGAAATTACAGGGTAAATGTTTTTTAAATTTTCTCCTGGTTTACGGAATTGATTTTATTTGCGGTTGAAGCTTTGGCTGTTATTTCTAGTGGGTGAATGGCCTATTATGGCCGTTCCTTGATTGTTGATATATATATATATATATATATATATATATATATATATCTATATATATATATATATATATATGTATGTATGTATGTATATGTGATATATATGTGTGTGTGCGTGCGCAAGTAAAATTCTAAAGAAAGTTCGAACCACATATTTGATATATATGTTTGCCTTTGTATATTGATCAGAATTACCTATGTATGTATGTATGTATGTATGTATGTATGTACGTACGTACGTGCGTATGTATGTATGTAAGCAAGTCTGATTAGATATTCATTTAGAAAGCGTACTGTCCACAGAATTTAAGTTACACACACTTTTTAATGACTTGTCGGTTCAATGGTGCGAAGCTAAATGTTGAGGAGTGATACTCTGAGATTTTGATGACACCTTCATAGACTATAATCGGAGAGAGTGGAGTAACGAGTGTCGTGTATTTGTTACAGACGAATAAACAACATTAAGGGAAGGCTTTGACAGAACACGTAGTTTAAAAGAACACTAGAACAGTATCTTGTGAAGGTATCTCGAGCTCCCCTTTATATATGTAAACATACGAATTAGATATAAAAACATGATACATTTAATTATTTCTCCGTTGACTGAAAAAAGAGAGCCGTCGGTGAATGTATATTAGTGACTGGTTGTTTTGGACTTGATTACTTTAAAATTTTAAACAGTGATTTATAGTTATTGATGAATGTATAACTTAGAATTGTTTTAGGCATACAATTTTTCTTTAAAAAATTGTATAGTAGCCAAGTGTTTTTAGTCACTGATGAACGTGTAATTTTGAATTGTTATTTTAGACATGTGAGTTTTTTTTAAAGTTGAATAGTTATTAAGTGTCTTACGGGTGTTGTTGAATGTATCTTTTTGAAGTGTCACAATTCGTCGAGTCGTAGTTTGTATTTTTCAATAAATCGCTATTTCAGAACATAGGTATAATGGGTAGATTTAACATTGAGGGGAAATTTGTATGTTGCACATAAGTAAAAAAAAAAAAGTGGAGGGGTTAACTACCAGTATCCGTCCGATCCTGGAGCAATTTCAAGTGCAAACGCATTTACTAGTATTTGTCTGGTACTGAGATAACGTATTTGTTAATGATGCACAGTCATTCTATATTTTACGGTAATAATTTTTTCCGATTTAAATTCATACTATATGCCTTCGATAATTCTGGCTCCGCAGTTGGGGCTACTATCACTTTTGACAACAAAAACAGCAATGACAGCAACAATATACATTTTTCTTGATTGTAAACCTATCACAGAACGAAAGAAAAACGTTCTTAATATAAATTTGGATTTCAAAGTTGGTTTCCTTGCTTTTCTTGGTCTGAATCAATCAGTAAACGTAATGGCTTTTTTTCTGTAACTGCAGGTGTTATTTTACTCAATTCAATAATCTGTGGCCTAATACATTAAGTTATCAACACTTTATATTTTTCACACAGAAAACATCTCTGGGAAATTCTTTTACCACAGTCATCCTTCTAAGCTGTTATGCCCATCAATATGTATTCAATCAACGAAATCTTTATATGTTTCAGTCATCTATGCTTTTATGTATAATGGCAAGATTATGCTTCACTGAAGGACGTTAAATAAGACCGAGATGTGTAAAGTTGAGATTAGACTTGTTCTCCACTATTTCCTCCCATTCACTTCCATTTAATTTGGATTTTGAAGTTATTTTTTCTAGCTATAATTTAATCATTAAATGTAATTAATTCCTCTTTACTATGGGGTTTCATTTTTAAAATAAAAATAAAAAAATTGGGATCTTTTCGGTTTGACCGGCAGTTTTTAAAAATAATTTCCATGGCCCAGTGGTTAGGGCAGCGGACTTGCGGTCGGAGGATCGCGGTTTCGATTCCCAGACCGGGCGTTGTGTGTGTTTATTGAGCGAAAAACACCTAAAAGCTCCACGAGGCTCCGGCAGGGGATGGTGGTGATCCCTGCTGTACTCTTTCACCACTCTAAAGGCGGTGCTCCAGCATGGCCGCAGTCGAATGACTGAAACAAGTACAAAAAAAAAAACCAAAAAACTAAACACTTTTAAACTTCGTATACTGGTAGAATGTGTTTAGAAAACATCTTTTTCTCTTGGCTTTATTGAGAAAATTCTATAGTTTGTAAGATATTTGTTTTTTGTTTTTTTTTTTTCAATTTCTGCAATTTCAACCAATCAATGACGTCCATTGAGGTAAAAAGCATTCTGTGCCGTATGAATATGTCCGTTTAAGAAACAGATTGGGTTTATTTACATTTCTGAAGAAAAAAAGATACCCTTCCCTAACCCTAAAACAGATTGAAATGCAATAGATCGATACTAGGGTCATAATTATGGGTGACAATTTCATATGACACCGCTAGAAAAAACTGCCGTTCAAACCGAAAAGATCCCAAAATTGTTCACTACGTTAAAAATGTTAACATTCACTTTACTTTATGATAGATGATATATACCTGCCTGCCTCTTTATCCCTTCCTCGTCCCTCCTCTCTCTCTCTCTCACTTTGCCAGAATGTTACAGGTCGAGATAAACGTATTGATTAATAGTGTAAAACCGTCAACATAATGCTGATATATTAGTGACATATATATATATACACAGTTGCTAACGACACTTACGCAATTACTTGGCCCCAAGCAATAACTAACGTATAAAGCAGTCAGTGTTTAAATGTACATGTGAGGATGAAACATCAACGAAATCACCTCCATCTTGCCTATAAATGTTTGGGTATACAACAAAACTTCCACCATCACTGTTTGTAGTATTCTTACTAATCATTATATTCATCGTATTGCTAACAGTTATTTCTCCCTTAAGATAATAACGGTCCATTATTAAATCACTTTTGCTTCGTCTCTAGCTACTAGATATTATTTGACGTGATGCAAACATAGCCTTAATTATCTATGGTCACACGAAATGTACCTACTGACAGCGAAGTTGACTTGTATTGATTCCATAAACTATATTGCATTTTCAATATATGTCGTAGGTGGGGGACAGTGGTTTCTTTTACTTGAACATATGTCACAGTTTGATCGTCTGCAGTTTTAAGTTCAAATTTGGTTTGCTTTCAAGATGGACTTTATCTTTTCAGCTTTAACATTCACATCTACGTCCACAAACACTGTAGGTAATATTGCTTTATATAGGCGATGAGCATTGTTTTCTTACTCATCATACTATATATATATATAATATATATATATATATATAGACCGGAGTAAACACATAAATGTGAAACAAGGTGGAAAAAAGAGTACTCAAATACCAGTGGTAGAGTAATATGCTTTATTTTAAGCAGCAGAAATTTCGCCTCTTACATTAGCCAACATAATAGGAAGCTAATTGAGATTAGACATGGTGCCGAGCCCATTAAGAAATGTAATTTCAAAAACGAAAGCTCCTGTCCGTTAGAAGGGAAATGTCTAGTGAAAGGAGTAGTTTATAGAGCCAAGGTGCAAGTGGAAGGCTCATCGGAATACAAGACATACACAGGGGCTTCAGAAAATTCATTTAAAACAAGATTTTATTCTCATAAGAATTCTTTTAAATACCCAGAGAATAGGAAGAAAACCAGCCTAGCAAAATATGTCTGGGAACTAAAAGAAAAGGAAGCCCCACCTTTCAACGTGACATGGAGCATTCTGGACAGGGCGGCACCATACAGGCATGGAGCTTACAAATATAATTTCAAGTGCAGGCTTTGCTTATTAGAGAAAATGCACATATTATTCAAAGACAATAATTCTTTGAATCAAAGAAGTGAGTTAATGAACTTATGTAGGCACGCGGCTAAATTAAAATGTCGAATATAAATATACCATATGGATAGAGTATATATTTTGTATTTTGATTTTTGATCTTGATTTTGACTCTTGAGCGCTACGACGGACCTATAGCAAAGTCTTATTGTTTCTACATATATATTAGGAAAAACCTACAAACTTGTTTTTCATGTTATTGTATTGCATAAGATTACCTTGATTATTTATATTACCTTGATTATTATAAATGACCCAAAATAGGATGTTATATTTTATTTTATATGTCTTTCGTATATATTTTTATTAATGCACCCATTTTTTAAAAGCAATGTTTTTTTAAAAAAAGCAATGTTGTCAAATTTGGAATGTTTATATAAGTTTGTGTATAGCAAAGCATATGTATTTGTAAGCATGCGTATCTGTGTATGTGTAAGTGAAAGTATGCTTGTGCTTAAGCACGCATACACACGACGGTATGTATATGTATCAATTCAAACTTGTGTATGTATACTGGCCTCTATAGATGCCAATAATATCGCTACAAGTTTTTTCCCCACCCCTCCTTCGTTCCTTTTTCTCTCTTTCCCTTTCTTTCGTTCCCCCTCCTTGCTCAGTATATGAGAATTGCTGCATAGATGAATTTTAGCTTGCGTGCGAGACGGTTTGCGTGAATATATGTACACATGCTTTTATGTGTATAATTTAGATTCATATTCATGCGTCTGTATATGTATGTATGGCGTTTACGCGCATCCTTTTGTGTATGTTGATATATATATGTGGATTTTAATATAAATATGTATTGCAGTATTTATAACAGGTTTAATTTATATGCATTAATTTGTACTGTCTTCATTAACGGCAATAGGTTTTTTCCTCGGTTTTTTCCTCGGATTTTATAATTTTTATAAGTTTTTTTTATATATATATACATATATTTTTGACCTTTTTGCTTATCGCTCGAAGATTGACCATTTTTTCTAAAGGGCCAATCAAACAAGTCCATTTCTTTTTAAAGGTGTAGCGTTTGTAAGAGTATAGATTGAATTAATATATAAGTTCCATTCTAGCAAAAACTGTCTGATGAACGGCAACGAGAAACTCAGAGTAACAGATTTTGTTGAATTTTCTGCTGCTTAAAATAAAGTATATATATATATATATATATATATATATATATATATATATATATATATATATATATAGGGGGGAGAATTCACGAAAAAAACAAAAAACAAAAGACGAAGACAGGTGGTGTAGAAAACAAAACGATGTATTAGTATAACGATCAGGAATTGAAAAAGTCTTTTACATTTCGAGCCTACGCTCTTCCACAGAAAGGAACACAGAAAGAAACAAGGAGAGAAAAAATGTGTGTAATGGCTACCGATATATATATATATATATATATATATATATATTCTTTTACTTGTTTCAGTCATTTCACTGCCGCCATGCTGGAGCACCGCTTTTAGTCGAAAAAATCAACCCCAGGACTTATTCTTTGTAAGCCCAGTACTTATTCCTATACTGCATCATTTGATGAAGGTGGTCTCCTTGAAGTTTTATAAGAATGTTCCTTAAAAAAAAACATACTTTTTACCCTTTAGCGACACAAGATACCAAAAGATAAACCCATTCATCCAAAATTGCTTGCGTCAACCTTACTCTTACTCTTTTACTCTTTTACTTGTTTCAGTCATTTGACTGCGGCCATGCTGGAGCACCACCTGTAGTCGACCAAATCAACCCCGGGACTTATTCTTTTGTAAGCCCAGTACTTATTCTATCGGTCTGTTTTGCTGAACTGCTAAGTGACGGGGATGTAAACACACCAGCATCGGTTGTCAAGCAATGCTAGGAGGACAAACACAGACACACAAACATATACACACACACTTATATATATATATATACATATATACGACAGGCTTCTTTCAGTTTCCATCTACCAAATCCACTCACAAGGCATTGGTCGGCCCGGGGCTATAGCAGAAGACACTTGCCCAAGATGCCACGCAGTGGGACTGAACCCGGAACCATGTGGTTGGTTAGCAAGCTACTTGCCACTCCTGCACTGTATTTTTAGTGTAAGGGTCAATTCTATGTATTGCATGTGTGTATGTGAATGTTTGGGAGTGTTTATGGGCATGTTTGGGTAAAATATTTGTGTGTGTGAGTGAGAGTATGTATGTGGTTATTTAAGTGTATGATGAATTGTATGTATATATGTGTGTGTATGTTTGTGTGTGTGTGTATGTGTGAGTTGCTATAAATATACTTTGTATGAGTTTAATTTTGGGGAAACTTTATTCCAGTTAAAGTGTATTTTATAAGTGTATCAGAGGGGTTGGCGTCAGGAAGGGCATCCAGCTGTAGAAACTCTGCCAGATCAGATTTGAGTCAGGTGCAGCCATCTGGTTCGCTAGACCTCAGTCAAATCGTCCAACCCATGCTAGCATGGAAAGCGGACGTTAAACAATGATGATGATGATGATGATATATATATATATATATATGAGTGGAGGCACGTGGCTTAGTGGTTAAGGTGTCAGCATCATGATCGTAAGATTGTGGTTTCGATTCCTGGACCGGGTGACGCGTTGTGTTCTTGAGCAGAACACTTCATTTCACATTGTTCCAGTCCACTCAGCTGGCAAAAATGTGTAACGATGCGATGGACTGGCGTTCCATCCAGCAGGGGAACACATACGCCATTGAAACCGGGAAACCGGGCCCATGAGCCTGGCAAGGCTTTAAAAGGGCGCATTTATTTTATTTTATTTATATATATATATTGAACGAGCTGGCAGACACGTTAGTGCTCCGGGTGAAATGCTTAGCGGTATTTCGTCTGTGGTTACGTTCTGAGTCCAAATTCCGCCGAGGTTAACTTCGCCTTTCATCTTTTCGGGTCGATAAATAAAGTACCAGTTTTGCACTGGAGGCGATATAATCGACTCAATCCCTTCGTCTGTCCTTGTTTAGCCCCCTGTGGGCATTAAAGAAATATATATATATATTGAAGAAAGCAAAAAATAAGACAAAAATGATGAAAGCAAAAGGTTAAATGTGTGGTCAGTATTTTGGCCAGAGGAATTTTTGTCAAAGAGACATAGTTAAACAAAGGTAAAAAGTTCAATTAATTTTCATAGTGATTTGGAGAAGTCTTTGTATTCGTGTGAATGTATGCATTTGTATGTTTATGCTTGCATGTGTATGAGTGTATGTATATGTACTTTTTAGTGTGTGGTGAATTGTATACATATACATACGCGTGCCCATGTATGTATGTGTACAGTGAGAGAGAGAGGGAGAGAGAGATGGAGAGGTGAGATAAAATTTCTTGTCTCTTGTTTAAAAGAGAAAAGTCTCTTTGCAATGACTCCCATTCAGGTTTTTGGACAAGCACAAACACAGCCACACACACTCACACACAAACACACTCACACACAAACACACACATACAGGACTATAGTAGGAAACTTTTGGTGTCACACAGTGGTGCTAAACCCAGAACCATACAGTTAAGAAGCAGGCAGACAGGACTGTGTTTTCTACAACAGTGGTTATAGAAAAAAATATAAGGCAACTATGATGATGATGATGATGATGATAACCAGCTTCCAAAAAATTCTAATTATTAATTTGCTTTTTATATCTTTATATATAAAACTGTAGTTGTGTGAGTGTCTGTCTCCTACGATTTAGATTCCTAACTACTCCCACATTTTGCGGTGCAGTTTAACCAAAATCGGGTATCTTATAGTCATGATTAATATCGAGCCCTTCTGGGTATTAGTGCGCATCTACGATGATTCTACGATTTTAAAAATAATTTACCATCATTTTTTTTCCATTTTTAATGCATTTTTCTTGCTATTTTTTGGCTATAACTCTCTAAAAATGCTTATATAGTTATTTCCCTTACAAACCCGAGCAACGCCGGGCGATACTGCTAGTATATATATATATATATCTTTTAGCATAGCATCATGCAATAGATAAAAGTTTCTTCTAAATTTCTTTCCAATTTTTGCCAGAATATTTCTAGAAAATGTAGTTTAAATGTAGTTTCACTTACTGATGGTGAAAATATTTGGTAAATTTATAGTTTAACACCCAACTCAATTTTGGTGGGAAATAATACTTTTTCATTGCATTTTTTTTTTCTTGTGCTATCAACTAATCTAATCTCCTAATATGCTGCAAATAATTTTTCTACGAAAATCAGAGTGACCCCTCAGAAATTCCCCCCTCACCTCACCCGATTGGACCCTGCATCTCCTAAGACCACCCCTGTTGCCTATATTGCTAAGGACAATAATAGACATGAAACCACTGGTAACTATCTGATCAGTCATAACTGACTTCATAAAATATTACAACTCAAAAGAATCTTTTTAGAGTGTGCTGGCTTTTGCTAGGTTAAAAGAATGCTTTGTCAGTTCTGTGTGTGTGTGAGAGAGAGGGGGGGAGAAAGAGAGACTTCACTATAACAAAATAAAATTAGTGCATCACCAGGCTTCCCACTGTGCAACATAAATTTCCGTTCCCCCCCCCACCAATCACCACCACCTGTACACCCCCCCACTACTACAACCATCACTTTGATCCCTCCATTCATTCATTATTCTATGCAATTAACTGTTCCATTATTAATTAGGATATTTTTTTGACATAAATTGAAATCTAAACAAATTTGACAAGACACGCTTAGCACATACACACTGTCATACACAGATGCACATACATATACATACATACATACATACATACATACATACATACATACATACATATATATATATATACATATATATATACATACATATATATATATATACACACACACATGCACAGATACACACACATATGTATATGTATGGCTACATGTGTGTTGTGTGTATTTGCATTCATGTCTTGAGTGTGATGAACTTATTCATTCAAAAACATGAGTTGATATCAGTATATAATGGAGTCAACCACATGCATAGATTGGTGGCTGTCACGACACTATATTCTTCAACAATTCTATGCTTCCTGAAATTCACCAACGCTACACCTGATATGTTTACATATATGGTGCTTTTGCTGTTCTTTTTTCTTGTCTTTTGATGTTTTATTCTTTGTACTTGTACTTATGGCTTTCATTGCTTTCTTTACTTGATTTATTGCTTCTCTCTGTCCCCTTTTTTTACCCTCGTTCAACGACTTGTAGAACACCTGAACCCTGTATACAATAAGTTCATTATTACGTATGTGTTGTGTGTGTGTGTGTGTGTATGCATGGTTAACTATATATGAGTGGTTTGTGTGTATATATGTGTGTGTGTGTGTGTGTGTGTGTTAATATCATCTTTATTTTCATTTTTGATTTGTTCTGCATATGCCTGCGTATGCACATGTGCATTGGCATATTTGTGCAGTTGTGTATGTATGTGTATGTGTGCATGACTCTGTATGTATATATCTGTGCACAAGTGCATATATATATATAGGGAGAATTCACAAAAAAACAAAAGACGAAGACAGGTGGTGTAGACAACAAACAGATGTATTAGTATAACGCTCGGGAAGTGAAAAAGTCTTTAATGTTTCAAGCCTACGCTCTTCCTCGGAAAGGAACACAGAAAGAAACAAGGAGAGAAAATAAAGAATGTGTAGTGGCTAGCAATCTATCTATATATATATATGTATATACTTGTGTGTGTGTGTGTGTGAGTGTGTGCACATGTCTGTTTATGTTCATGTTAAAGGTAAAGGCATATGGCTTAGTGGTTAGGGATATTAGTTCACAATCGTAAGGTTGTGAGTTCGATACCAGATGGTGTGTTGCGTCCTTGAGCAAGACACTTTATTTCACATTGTTCAAATCCACTCAGCTGGCAAAAATGAGTAGAAGCTGTATATCAAAGGGCCAGCCTTGTCACATTCTGAGCAATATGTGAAAGGTACACATGTCTGTGGAGTGCTCAGCCACTTGCATGTTAACTTCATGAATAGGCTGTTCTGTTTATTGGATGAAATAGAACCCTCATCATCCTAATTGATGGAATTCTGGTTAATTATTTTCATGTTGTTTAGTATAGGCCATATCAAATCAGGCTGATTGATATCATATGTGACAGACATATATAGTATGAGCAAATTACAAGCTGCAACCCACAGATCTAGTGTAACCAATCTACTAGCCACTCTCATGTGGCCATTATATTGTGTGTGACCCAAAAGATCTAGAATGGACAAATGACAGGTTATAACCCACAGATCCAGTAAAGGCAAATGTCTAGCTATAGCTCACAGGTCTAATATGATCCCCAAATCTAGTCAGGTTTGAATGACACGGTATGACCTACAGATCCAGTATGGGCCCAGAAATATAGTAAAGGCAAATGACTAATTGTGACCTGCATATCAATCGGACAAATGACTAGCTGTTACCACTAGATTTAATGCAAACTTATATGCTAGGTATGACTCAAAAATCTAGCTGTGGGCAACTGTCTATGCTTGACCCACAGATTTCTGTGGTTAACTGATAAGCTGTGATTGCCAGATCTGCAGTGGGCAAATGACTATATGTGATCATATTCATCATCAGCATTTAATGTCTGTTTTCCATGCTGGCATGGGTTGGACCATTTGACAAAAACTGGCAAGGCCAGGAGCAAGATCAAGTTCTCAGGTCCCATAGTCTGTTTTGGTATGGTTTCTGCAGCTGGATACCCTTCTGAACACTAACCACTTTACAGAGTGTACTGGGTGCTTTTTACATGGCACCAGCATTGGGCAAATTGTTTGAGCTACTGTGGCCAAATTACTAAATACAGATCTAGTGCAGTCAAAATATTAGGTTCTTTCATAGATCATAGAGCAAACCCACACATTTTTCTAGTCATATTCTACACACTATAATTTTATTCAGCCAACATTTACACACACACACACACATATATATATATCTATATATATATCTATCTATCTATCTATCTATTATATATATAATATATTATATTATATATATATATATATATAATATATATATATATATATATATATTATATATATCCATAATATCCCTGAAATAGCTGTAAGACTATTTCCTTATAAATGTCTTGAAAACTCCTCTTGACTTTGTTATCTCATTCTGTCTAATATATATATGCATGCACTTGTATGACTATCGAACCAAGAGTTTAACTACAGTCTGTTCATAGCAATTACTTAGCATTACCTGCAACTCTTTGGGTCTTCTAGATACCAATACCTCTCATACCCTCACTTCCTCGCTAATGCAAGCACTTATTACAGGTAACACTTTCATAATGGATAAACAATTCCTTGGCATCTTTTTAAAGGACATACCTATTCCTTCACAAAAGACTTTCCTCTTATTCCTCCTCACCAAAACTAAGGACCTCATCCGAAGAATGCAATGGATTGTCTTCTTCTACGACAACCCAAAATACCGAAGCGATAGTAACACCAACACATACAACCTCCGATCATATAAACCCTCCACACAATCCCCAACTCAACAAATTTGAAACAGATATGCTTCATATGATTAGAAACATTAAATTCTCCAAATATAAATCTCCCTTTCAAAAAAAAAAACAAAACTTTCACATACCATAAAACGAATCATTTCATCCCCTAAATTACATGTCTTCTTGGATAAAACAGGAAACATGTACCCTATTACCATCAAGGAATACAACAAATTCATAAAGAAGGAACTCAACTAATCTTACAAGCTGGCACCAACATCCACCCTTGACAACATCAACACCAACCACTGCAAACTTATAAAGAAATTACACATGGATGACCACACAGAACCATACTGCCCTTCACCTCCACACTTCAACCTCAAAGATCATAAAAAGGACTTTATAACCAAACCATCAATATGCCTCATATGCCCCACCAAATCCAACCTGGGAAGAATAAGTAAAAATATTTTGGACAAAATAATACCAATCGTCAAGGAGAGATTAAATGTCAACTTATGGTCCTGTACATTATTATACATATTATATATATGTACAATAGGCTTCTTTCATTGTCTACCAAATCCATTGATAAGGCTTTGGTCAACTTGGGGCTACAGTAGAAGACGCTTGTCCAAGATATCGCATGGTGAGACTGAACCGAAAACCATATGGCTGGAGGTAAACTACACCATACAACCTCACCTGCATTTCACATCTATGCTTGGGTCTTGTTAAAAGACTAAAACTTAGTTACTGAAATTCAATAGAATTTGAATTAGTATAACTAACCAAGAATAGCAGAGGAACTTGATTCCATGATGGAAGTGTTTTTCCTATTCTTGAAATTCTTGTGACATTTATACTTGGCTCACTAAGTTTCTTATTAAGTATGTGTTCAGCATTTGCATTTTGTCCGTACCTGCTTATAGGTACTGTAACTAAGTGAGTCGAGATTTCACTTAAATTTCATTAGAACAATCAAATGAGAAGCTTTGTTAAGTTACTTTCAAAGCATCAACCCTTGGGCTAGGTTTGCCAAACCTTTAAAATTATTGTATAGATATCATGCTATTTCATTATTTAAATTTTTTTTTAATATATATTTTCAAAGAAAAAAATAAGCAGAGAAAGGTCACAGGGTCATGTTGTGCTGTGTCAATTGTGTTATGCAAAATGTCAGCTTGCGTTAGTAGTGATGTATAAATATCAATAGCAGATTTAGAAATGGTTGTGTAACAAAAGATGGCAACAATTCATTTAAATGATAGAATAATGGCTGACATGCTGATGGGAAATATGGTAATGTAGACTGCAGTGTGCCAGGGGAATAAGGTAGATAGATTGTTGGGAAGTGGAAATATGGTTAGGTAGTTTACAGAGAAATGGGAATATGGTAAGATATACTGCAGAGATATGGGAATATGGTGGTGCATTCTAGAAGTTTTGAGACTTTTTCAGGAGAGACATTTATTAATTTTATGTTTATGAATTTGTTTTGCAAGATTCTTGATGTGAAACTGTGTGTTGAAACAAATATTGTTATACTTTGGGATGGTCATTTTTGTTTTTTGCCAAATAAACACATGCACTATAAATTCATTCTTCCCTCATTTATTATTGTTCTTATTTTATCTTATGTCCACAGTCTGTAGATCTTTCATCACGCATCTGAACAGTATACGAGGATACATGTGGTATACAAGAGTCGCTGAAGAGGTCACAGGTGTGTGATGAAAGATTTCCAAACGATGGAAATAAAATAAAATAAGAACAATACTAAATGAGTGATGAACAAATATATAGTGCGTGTGTTTATTTGGCATCCTGAAATATAACAATACATTTATTAATTTATTTTAAAGTTGTACAAAACTCTAATTCCTTTTGGAGTAGGACCCTTTAACTGCAATGCACAACTCCAGCCACTTCATGAAGGGCCCATAGAAGTCCTCCAAAGTGAAGGTACTCAGGACCCTTGTTACAGCTTCTTTCATCTTCTCAATGTTTTCAAAACTAGTGCCCCTGAGGTTCTCCTTCAGCTTGGGGAACAGCCAAAAGAGTCTCGGATAAGGTCTGGACTGCAAGGAGGGTGACAAAGAGTTTTGATGCCCGTATTTGTCAAGTAGTTGGTTACTAGGATGGAATTGTGGGCTGGTGCATTATCCTGGTACAGGTACCACCAACCAGAGTGGGAGAGCTCTGACCTTTTGTGATAAAATTTCTTCCTGAACTTTGTCAAAAACCTTTGCAAAGTACTCTTTGTTGACTGTCTGGCCAGAAGGAACCCCCACAGACATTGATAATGCCCTTAATGTTGAAGACAGGTATCACCATGAGCTTCCCCGTGGTTCCAGGTTCAGTTCCACTGGATGACACCTTGAGCAAGTATCTTCTACCATAGCCTCGGGTCAACCAAAGCTTTGTGAATGGATTTGGTAGATGGAAACTGAAAGAAGCCCATTGTATATATATGAGTGTGTTTGTGTGTGTGTGTGTGTGTATGTGTGTGTGTTTATGTGTCTGTGTTTGTACCCGCAACATCGCTTGACAACCAATGCTGGTGTGTTTACGTCCCTGTCACTAGCGTTTCAAGAGAGACTGATAGAATAAGTACTGGGCTTACAAAGAATAAGTCCTGGGGTTGATTTGCTAGACTAAAGGCAGTGCTCCAGCATGGCCGCAGACAAATGACTGAAACAACTAAAAGATAAAAGAAAGAATACATGAGCAAATATGTATTGCTGTGTATATGTAACAGTATCTGTGTCTATGTTTATAGACTTAAAACTGCAAGTTATGTTTGAGTCCATTCCTGTAGGGTAATTTAGCAGTCTGACAAATAGATCTCAATAAAATATGTACTAGTCCAAAATATATATACTAGCCAGCATCGCCTGGCCCCGTGCCAGTGACACGTAAAAGCACCATCCGTTCGTGGCCGTTTGCCAGGTCTGTCTGGCACCTGTGCGGGTGGCACGTAAAAAGCACCCACTACACTCACGGAGTGGTTGGCGTTAGGAAGGGCATCCAGCCGTAGAAACACTGCCAGATCTGACTGGGCCTGACGAAGCCTTCCAGCTTCACAGACCCCAGTTGAACCGTCCAACCCATGCTAGCATGGAAAGCGGATGCTAAATGATGATGATGAGGTGATATAATTCACTACATCCATGAATGCATGGTTGCAACCCAGTTATCAAATTCACTGAATTAATATGTGTGTGTGTGTGTGTGTGTTGAACATGTGAAGTTAACCCTTATGTTTTATCCTGGGCTGTCTTTTCTTATTTTTAGCTTCCTTCCTCTCTTCCTTCTCGTCGCAGTCTCTCGTGGCTAAACAGTTTCCTCTAGTATTTGACAAAGGACCATGACTAAAACATACTATTTTCTTTATAGCACATGCGGACTGCATGGTATATCGCTGCAGTGTGGAGGCGCAATGGCCCAGTGGTTAGGGCAGCGGACTCGCGGTCATAGGATCGTGGTTTCGATTCCCAGACCGGGCGTTATGAGTGTTTATTGAGCGAAAACACCTAAAGCTCCATGAGGCTCCGGCAGGGGATGGTGGTGATCCCTGCTGTACTCTTTCACCACAACTTTCTCTCACTCTTACTTCCTGTTTCTGTTGTATCTGTATTTCAAAGGGCCGGCCTTGTCACTCTCTGTATCATGCTGAATATCCCCGAGAACTACGTTAAGGGTGCACGTGTCTGTGGAGTGCTCAGCCACTTACACGTTAATTTCACGAGCAGGCTGTTCCGTTGATCGGATCAACCAGAACCATCGTCGTCATAACCGACGGAGTGCTTCCATCCCATATCGCTGCAGTAGTTCTGTCGTCAAAGTGTGATAGCTTTAGGAAGCATGTGCCAGACATGGGAGTATGGTGGTTCTTCCAGGGTTTATTGACCTTGATGTTCTTCAGGTGTCCTTGTTTAGCTAAAGATGGTGGGTAGCCATTCAGGGTTAGATCTCGGAGGAACTGTTTGGTGTAGACGGCTTTGTTGGTCACGTTGCTGTAATTATTGTTAATACGTGCAATCTCCTTTCTCACGTATACGGCATTGGCTCTGGTGGGCAAGGGTGATTCATCCACAGCCAATAACTTTGGAAAGTTGAACTATAAACTTTTATGCTTCTTTTTTCTTCTCTCTTTCCATCTCCTTATTCTTTTATTCCCTTTCTCTATGTTGTCACCTTCTTGATATATACCATTCTCATTTTCCATATCCCCCTCCCCCAATTTGTCCCTGATGACGGAATATTCCATACTCAGGGATATCCCAGAAACAGCTGTAAAATTTTGAATTTCTTCATATAATAATATTGCATATAACTTCAGATGTTAACCTTGTCTTAGTGTTTGAAATCCTCTTTAACAATTATATATATATATACACACATATATATAAACATATATAAACATATATATCTACATATGTATATACATATATACACACATATATATACATATATACATATATATACACACATATATATAAACATATATATCTACATATGTATATACATATATACACACATATATATACATATATACATATATATACACACATATATATAAACATATATAAACATATATATCTACATATGTATATACATATATACACACATATATATACATATATACATATATATACACACATATATATAAACATATATATCTACATATGTATATACATATATACACACATATATATACATATATACATATATATACACACATATATATAAACATATATAAACATATATATCTACATATGTATATACATATATATACATATATATAAACATATATATTTACAAACATACGACGATTTCATCTCAATTGAAGGAGAGGGGCTTTCTCCATCCGGGTTGCGGATCCGTGGAATAAGCTGCCGGACGAGATAGTGAAGATGTCGACGACCGCTCGATTCAAAGTCTCTCTTGATCGGAAATGGCCTGAACTTTTTGTATGACCATCCTCCTTGTACATAACTCCCTGTCCCCCTACATGGCCTTGCTTTTGCTTTTTGAGCCAATAAAAATTAAATTAAATTTAAAAATATATATATATATATATATATATATAGATATATAGATATATACAAACATATATATATATAGTCATACATATATATATATACACACACATATATATATACACACATATATATATATACATACATATATATACATATATATATACATATACATACATATATATACATATACATACATATATACATACATATATATACATACCTATATACATACATATATATATATATATATATATATATAATATATATATATATACATACATATATACATACATATATATATATATATATATATATATATATATATATATATATATATATATATATATATATATTCTGGTGAGATAGTCGAGATGCTTGATCTGGTGAGATAGTCGAGATGCTTGAACGGAGATGTGTGGATATATGTTGCATGCAAGAAATAAGGTGGAGAGGAGGATCAGCTAGGTTCCTCACAGGCAAGGAACGCAGGTACAAGATTTTCTGGGCAGGGAACACTGACGGGGTTGGTGGCGTGGGTATACTTATCGCTGAGAAATGGGTAGATAAAGTAATTGAGGTAATCAGAGTATGTGACAGAATACTTAAGATTAGATTAGTGCTTCATCATAGTTTAGCAACCATTATATCAGCCTATGCTCCTCAGTCGGGGCTACCTGATGGACAGAAAGACCGATTCTATGACACTCTACTGCAGACTACCTCGTTGACGAACGACAGAGACCTTATCTTTGTGGCTGGTGACTTCAATGGTCACGTTGGACGACATGCTGGGGGCTTCCATGGCGTACATGGAGGCTATGGCTATGGCTCCCGCAACGAGGAGGGAACCAGGCTGCTGGAGTTCTGCGATGCAAATAATCTTATGATTTGCAACACTAACTTCAGGAAACCTACCAGCCACCTAGTCACTTACCAATCGGGCCAACATACCAGCCAAATTGACTACATCCTTACAAGGCAAAGGGAGAGATGGCTGCTTATAAATGCCAAAACCTTCCCAGGTGAAGAATGTACCCCACAACATAGACTGGTAGTTAGTGACTTTAGGATCAGGACTAGGAGGACAACCAGAAGACGACAAATATGGAGAAGAAGGATCTGGAAGCTTAAAGATCCTGCAAATGGACAGAGATTTAGGGACATATTACTTGAAGCCTCTGACGAAGTAGAAGGGGATAGAGCATCACAGGGGGTAGAAGACAGCTGGACGTTTCTAAGGGACAACCTGCTGAGAGCCACTGACCAGATCTGTGGCTGGTGCAAAGTCCCCTCTCGACCTAGAATAACGTGGTGGTGGAACAATATTGTAGACAGGGCTATTAGAGAAAAGAGACAGGCTTGGAAGGTCTGGAAAAATGGGGGTAGCAGGGAATTGTATCAGACTGCCAAAAGAGAAGCTAGGAGACAGGTTTATTTAGCCAGAGGGGAAGCAGATAAGAAAAAATTTGCCAATGTTCTGCGCCGTGAGGACCAAAGACTGGAGGTGTTTCGTGTTGCAAGACAGTGTGTGAGAGAGAATCGTGATGTGGTAGGAGAGAAGTGTGTTCGCATGGAAGATGGTTCACTTGCGCTAAATGAGGATGCAAAGAGAGAGGTTTGGAGATGCCACTATGAAAGGTTGCTGAATGAAGAAAATGAATGGGATAAAGAGAGTCTGCCGAATGTTGACCCAACAGAGGGACCAGCTATCCGAGTTGATAGTTCCGTGGTAGCTAAGGCAATTAGAAGCATGAAGACAGGGAAAGCCCCAGGCCCATCAGGAATCACTGCAGAGATGCTCAAAATGTCTGGTAGTGTCGGCTATAGCCTAGTACCCGTATAGTTAATCAGGTGATACACAAAGGGGTCATACCCAATGACTGGTGTAGCAGTATAATAGTCAACTGCTACAAAGGTAAAGGTGATGCCCTAGATACAAATAACTACAGAGGTATCAAGCTGTTGGACCAGGTGATGAAGGTTACGGAGAGGGTCATAGCCCAACTAATTAGAGAGAGAGTTAGTTTAGATGAGATGCAGTTTGGGTTTGTGCCAGGGAAAAGTACTACTGATGCTATATTCCTGGTAAGGCAGCTGCAGGAGAAATACCTAGCCAAAGTTAAGCCCCTGTACCTGGCTTTTGTTGACATGGAGAAAGCCTTCGACAGGGTCCCCCGATCCCTTATCTGGTGGGCAATGAGGAAACTAGGGATAGATGAATGGTTAGTGAGAGCTGTGCGGGCCATGTATAGGGACGCCGCTAGTAGGGTGAGGGTTGGAAATGAGTACAGTGAAGAATTCCGGGTAGAGGTAGGGGTCCACCAAGGCTCAGTACTCAGCCCCCTCCTATTTATCATAGTCCTCCAGGCAATAACGGAGGAATTCAAGACAGGATGCCCTTGGGAGCTCCTCTATGCTGATGACCTTGCTCTAATTGCTGAGTCGCTATCAGAACTGGAGGAGAAGTTTCAGGTGTGGAAACAAGGATTAGAATCGAAGGGCCTCAGAGTCAATCTAGCTAAAACCAAAGTCGTAATCAGTAGGAAGGTAGACAAATCACAAACACCTTCAGGTAGATGGCCCTGCTCGATCTGTAGAAAAGGTGTAGGTAGAAACTCTATAAGATGCACCAAGTGTAAGCTATGGACACATAAGAGATGCAGCAATGTCAAAGGAAGGCTAACTAGGAAGATGGTTTTTGTATGTGGCAGATGCTCAGGAACAATAAACACTGAAAATGCTCTGGGACCAACTTCCGTCACTTTCCAGGGAGAAAAACTAGAAATAGTTGATAGTTTCCGTTACCTAGGTGACCAAGTCAGCAGCGGGGGCGGGTGTGCTGAAAGTGTAACTGCTAGAGTAAGAATAGCTTGGGCAAAGTTCAGAGAGCTCTTACCTCTGCTGGTGACAAAAGGCCTCTCGCACAGAGTGAAAGGCAGACTGTATGATGCGTGTGTACGAACAGCCATGCTACATGGCAGTGAAACATGGGCCGTGACTGCTGAGGATATGCGTAAGCTCGCTAGAAATGAAGCCAGTATGCTCCGATGGATGTGTAATGCCGGTACTCACACTCGGCAGAGTGTAAGTACCTTGAGAGAAAAGCTGGACCTAAGAAGCATCAGTTGTGGTGTGCAAGAGAGACGTTTGCGCTGGTATGGTCATGTGGCGAGAATGGATGAAGATAGTTGTGTGAAAAAGTGCCACACCCTAGTGGTTGAGGGAACCTGTGGAAGAGGCAGACCCAGGAAAACCTGGGACAAGGTGGTGAAGCACGACCTTCGAACTTTAGGTCTCATGATGAAATGACTAGAGACTGAGACCTCTGGAAGTGTGCTGTGCGCGAGAAGACCCGGCAGGACAAGTGAGTCCATAACCCGTGGCCTTCTACATGGGATGGAGCCAGCCTACGTATGCATACCTTCCCTTCTTGGGACACAAAACTCTACTTGTGAAGACGTGTTGAGGCAAGTGAGGATCAGAATCGAAATCAATCAATGGAAATTGCGGATGTGCTACCAGTGCCGGTGGCATGTCGAAACTCTGCTTGTGAAGACCTCGTTGAGGCAAGTGAGGATCAGAATCGAAATCAATCAATGGAAATCGATCAATGGAAATTGCAGATGTGTTACCAGTGCCGGTGGCATGTAAGAGAACTTTCCGTTTCGCGACCGTTGCCAGCACCGCCCCGTTTCGTGTCCGTTGCCAGCCTCGCCTGGCCCTCGTGCCGGTGGCACATAAAAAGCACCATCCGTTCGTGGCCGTTTGCCAGCTCTGTCTGGCACCAGTGCGGGTGGCACGTAAAAAGCACCCACTACACTCACGGAGTGGTTGGCGTTAGGAAGGGCATCCAGCCGTAGAAACACTGCCAGATTTGACTGGGCCTGATGAAGCCTTCTGGCTTCACAGACCCCAGTAGAACCGTCCAACCCATGCTAGCATGGAAAACGGACGCTAAACGATGATGATGATGATGATGATGATATATATATCATCATCATCATCATCATC
>NC_043000.1:2950959-2985959 GCF_006345805.1 Octopus sinensis
AGGGATAAAGGGACCCTGCCAAAGGCTTTCTCCGAATCAACAAATGCCAAATACAAAAGTTTATCTTCAGTTTTCTATTTCTCCTGTAGTTGCCTTACCAGAAATATAGTAGTATCAGTGGTGCTTCTCTCTGGCACAAACTAAACTGCATCTCATCTAGACTAACTGTCTCCCTAATAAGTTGGGCTATGATCCTCTCTGTAACTTTCATCACTTGATCCAACAATTTGATACCTCTGTAAATATTTCTATCTAAGGCATCACCTTTACCTTTGTAGTAGTTGTCTATGGTGCTGCTACACCAGTCATTGGGTTTGGCGCTTTTCGTGAACCATCTGATTTACAATATGGGTGATTAGACCTTAACCCACACCGCCAGATATTTTAAGCACCTCAGTGGTGATTCCTGATTGGCTGGGGGCTTTATATCCTTAATTGCTTTCCCTCACCTGGATCAACATTTGGCAGAATCTCCTGGTTGTTCAGTAAATAACTGCAGAATTCTTGTATGTTGTCTGATGATGGGAGAGTCCATGATGGCACATAAAAAGCACCTTTTGAGTGTTGGGCTTCATGGAAGCAAAGTGGCTGATGCTAGTGGCACGTGAAAAGTTCCTTTCAAGTGCTGGGCCTCACGGAGGCAATGATGGATGGCTGAAACCTTTGGCATTATGTTGTGCTCGAGAAGAAGACCCATCAAGCTAAGCAAAATCACAGACGTGGCAGATACAGGTGTCATGCAAACAACACCTGTGCCAGTGGCACATAAAAGCACCCATGACATTCTCAGAGTGGTTGGCATTAGAAAGGGCATCCAGCCTTAGAAACTATGCCAAAACAGACTGGAGTAGTGCAGCCTTCCAGCTTGCCAGCCCTGGTCACACTGCCCAACCCATGCCAGTATGGACAACAAACGTTAAATGATGATGATGATACATTTATATGTGTACATGTATATGTGAAGGCACATGTCCTAGTGGTTAAGGTGTTGCACTCACAATTGCGTGACCATGGGTTCAATTCCCACACCAAGCATTGCATTGTGCTCTTGAGCAAAGCACTTCATTTCACGTTGCTCTGCAATCATTTCAATATCATGTGGCAGCCATTGCACCTGTACAGGTACTGTCTATCTGAAGGTGGAAATGAGCTTATGTCTACACAAATATTTAATTCACTATAAACAAATCATCTGTGTGGTTGTTCGGTAAGAAATTGTCAAACCCTCATACATCGCCTAACGACGGGAGAGTCCATCATGTATATATATGTATATATAGATATATATATATATAAGATACAGTGTACATTAAAACACATTAAGAGGCTTCCATCATAGGAATCCTTTATGCTAGAAAGAACAGTTAAAGTCCAAACCACTAATTAGGGATAAATTCTCGAGGCCACTGGTAGGAGAAATTTCTAAAATTTTAATTACCCTGATATTATTAAATATAAATATATATATATATATATATACCGGAGTAAACACATAAATGCGAAACAAGGTGGAAAAAAAGAGTACTCAAATACCAGTGGTAGAGTAATATGCTTTATTTAAAGCAGCAGAAAATTCAACAAAACCTGTTACTCTGAGTTTCGCGTTGCCGTTCATCGTTGAATTTTCTGCTGCTTTAAATAAAGTATATATATATATATATATATATATATAGGAGAGTAACTTTCTAGGTGCAATCCCATGGTCATTCATGACCGAAGGGGGTCTTTACCCTTTAATATATATATACACACACTTATGGTAGTCTCTTTTAGATCAAGAAAGACAGTTCTGCAATTTCTTGTATAGCCTGCTCAACTAATGTGTTTATAGTGCTCAAATGTGTGCACTGTGCATTGGGTCACAGGTGCAGAGTGTAGCACACGTCAGATGTCAAAATTATTGGAGAACAACATGAGATGAAGTTTTTTTGCTCAAAAACACAATGTACTACCTGATCCAGGAATCGAAACCACAATCTTGCAATTGTGAGTGCAACTAGGAGATGCACCCTCATATACACATTTTTGGAAGCACTCCGTCGGTTACGACGATGAGGGTTCCGGTTGATTCGAATCAACGGAACAGCCTGCTCGTGAAATTAACGTGTAAGTGGCTGAGCACTCCACAGACACGTGTACCCTTAACGTAGTTCTCGGGGATATTCAGCGTGACACAGAGAGTGACAAGGCCGGCCCTTTGAAATACAGGTACAACAGAAACAGGAAGTAAGAGTGAGAGAAAGTTGTGGTGAAAGAGTACAGCAGGGATCACCACCATCCCCTGCCGGAGCCTCGTGGAGCTTTAGGTGTTTTCGCTCAATAAACACTTACAACGCCCGGTCTGGGAATCGAAACCGTGATCCTACGACCGCGAGTCTGCTGCCCTAACCACTGGGCCATTGTGCCTCCCATATACACATTTACATATATCTATATAAATATATATTGCCAATTATATACACACACATATACATTTATAAACACAGTTACACTAATATCGTATGTCTGCATGAATGTATGCAATTAAGTATACACATGCAAGTGAGACAATTATTCCATCACAGAGTTTAGTTTATTCTTTCATTGAATGATGAGGCATTACTCTGTCAATATTGTGAATTTCCTGTTCCTATCATGTTCCTAGAAGTGAAACCACTTACCTCCAAGAACATGCAAAAGAACAGGAAATTCAGACATAGTAACAGTGAGTAGGTGCAACTTTGAAGATACACACACACACACACACATGTAATTATATACCAATATGATATATATAATATATATACTCACATATATATGTATGCTTTTACTGCGATGGTTTTTGTTAAGCAGTGTCAACTTTTACAATTCTGTAAAAAAATAATAATAGTATTTTATAAGATCAAAGCTTATAAAATACTATTTTATGTGTGTGTGTGTGTGTGTGTGTGTGTATTTTTGTATGTATGTATGTATGTATGTATGTATGTATAGGATGCAGTGAATAAACTGTCGTCTAAATTTTGCAAAAACGAAAATAACACTGACATCTCATTTTAACAGATATATTTACCAAAATTATATAAAAATATCTTGAAATACTAAAGAGTAAATTTATTCAATAAAATCACAACTATGGTCTCCAGACAACTTTCGAATATCCTGCAACTCTTATGGACAGTCTCCTTGTTTAAGTAGGTGAATGCTGCCATAATCTTTGCCTTCAGTTCATCTTTGGTGTTAAATGGAGTTTTGTTGGTATCTTGCTCAAATGTGCCCCACAGATAATAATCAAAGCGGCTGCAGTCCGGGGAATTACATGGCCAGATGTTAGGAGTGATGTGGTCACAGAAATTGTCTGACAGCCAGGACTGGGTCCTCCTGCTTGTGTGGGATGGGTCAGAGTCCTGTTGCCAGACACAGGGTCTTCCAGCAGCCACCCTCTTGACCCAGGGCAGGTCTACTTCCTCCAAGCACTTTATGTAGGCTTCCCTGTGGAGTCTGAGGCCGTCTGGGAAGATGAATGGAAGCATAATGTCACCCTCACTAGTGATCACTCCAAACACCATGATATTGACTGGGTGTTTGATTTTTATCCCTTTCGATACATGTCCTCAAATTGCTCTGTCCTTAGATTGACACACAAGCACTCTGAAATGTTCGTATTGGAACTTCTGACACGAATGCCAAGCAGCACAGCATGTCATTTCCAAATTTCTGGCAGAGTGAATTGCATCATGGTGCTGTTTTTCTCACAGATGGTGCCCAGCTGACCCTACTATACTGTGTAGTCGACAAAATCAAAAGCAAACAATGCGCAAGTTTGAAATTAAAAATATAAAATGATGACAATTTACCCATGGCATCCTGCATACCAAATCAAAATAGATGAACATCAATGGAATTTGTATCTTTGTGGTACCAGTGCCGGTGGCACACAAGAAAACCATCCGAACATGGCCGTAGCCAGTACCGCATTGACTGGCCTCCGTGCTGTGGGCACGTAACAAACACCATCCGATCGTGGCCGTTTGCCAGCCTCGTCTGGCACCTGTGTCGGTGGCACATAAAAAAAACACCATCCGAGCGTGGCCGTCTGCCAGCCTCGTCTGGCACCTGTGTCGGTGGCACATAAAATCACCCACTACACTCTCGGAGTGGTTGGCGTTAGGAAGGGCATCCAGCTGTAGAAACACTGCCAGATCTGACTGGCCTGGTGCAGCCTTCGGGCTCCCCAGACCCCAGTTGAACCGTCCAACCCATGCCAACATGGAAAGCGGACGTTAAACGATGATGATGATGATGATGATGATGATGTGTGTGTGTGTGAAGGCGCATGGCTCAGTGGTTAGAGCATTGAGCTCACAGTACATGAGGTAGTAAGTTCGATTCCTGGACCAGGTTCTGTGTTGCATTCTTGAGCAAGACACTTTATTTCATGTTGTTCTGGTTCACTCAGCTATGGATGGAAACTGAAAGAAGCCCGTCATATATATATATGTATTTATATCTATATGCATATGTCTGTGTTTGTACTCCCCATCACCACTTGACAACCGGTGTTGGTGTGTTTACATTCCCATAACTTGGCGGTTCGGCAAAATAAACCGATAGAATAAGTACAGGGCTTAAAAAAATAAGTACTGGGGTCGATTCATGAGACTAAAAATCCAAAGCAGTACCTCAGCATGGCCGCAGTCTAATGACTGAAACAGGTAAAAAAAAAAGATACATTTATATATATATATATGTGTGTGTGTTTAAAATAAGAATTCAAAAATCTCCTATCAGTTTTAAATAAATAAATATATAAATCAATAAATAATCACGGCCAGGTGTTGTCAAATTCTTTGTGTTTTGATATTTTAAATTCCTCACACACCTTTGTTTACTAATTGCGAATAGGAAATATATTTTGCCACTCACCTCGTATATATGTTGTGTTGTCCTTGTATACTTCCTGATCTTCATTAATAAAGTTGATTTATGATCAAATATGTTCCAGCTGTGACCATCAGGTTTTGTTTTTATTTGCAGTCTTAATCTATATCTATATTTATAAAACTCTAGTTGTGTGAGTGTCTGTCCCCTTCGATTTAGATTCCTAACTCCTCCCACATTTTGCGGTGCAGTTTAAACAAATTCGGGTATCTTATAGTCGTGATTAATATCGAGCCCGTCTGGCTATTAGCGCGCGTCTACGATGAGTCTACAATTTTAAAAATAATTTAACATCATTTTTTATTCCATTTTAATGCATAAAATGCATCGTGTGTCGATGGCGGCGGAGTTGGCGTCCACGCTCACAGCTGCACCTGTTTGCTTCTCCCCCTTCCCTCCCTCGTGAAGCTGTGGGGGAGGGAGTGTAAAGAAATCAACGTCGTAATGCGTTGTGAAGGAAACCAGCGTTCTTTTAGAACAACGGCTTCATGGCTTGAAGACACCAAAACAAAAATGGCTAAGAAAGCCCGAATTTATAAGGGAAGTAACTCTCTAAAAATGCTTATATAGTTATTTCCCTTACAAACCCGAGCAACGCCGGGCGATACTGCTAGTCTTTATATATAAAAGTGAAGTTGTGTGTCTGTCTCCTACGATTTAGATTCCTAACTACTCCCACATTTTGCGGTGCAGTTTAACCAAAACCGGGTATCTTATAGTCGTGATTCATATCGAGCCCTTCTGGGTATAAGCGCACGTCTACGATGAGTCTACGATTAAAAAAAAAATTACCATCATTTTTTTCCATTTTAATGCATTTTTTCGCTATTATATAAGGGAAGTAACACTCTAAAAATGTCTACGATGAGTCAACGATTTAAAAAAAATTTACCATCATTTTTTTTCCATTTTTAATGCATTTTTTTGCTATAACTCTCTAAAAATGCTTTATAGTTATTTCCCTTACAAACTGAGCAACGCCGGGTGATACTGCTAGTATATATATATATATATACGTGCACGCATGGCCAAGAGGTTGGGTAGCTTGTTTTGCAACCATGTGGTTTCCAGTTCAGTCCCAATGAGTGACACCTTGGCATGGTGTCTTCTACTAAAGCCCTAGAGCAACGAATTTGATAGGTGGAAACTGTGTGGAAGCCGGTCATATACATAGATATATGCATTTAAGTACATTTGGCTACAGCTCTTCAAGGCAGTGCCCCAGTATGGCCACAACCCAATAACTGAAACAGTTAAGAGATAAAAGATATATAGATTTCAGTTCAAATACACCGCCTGTGTTTCAATTAATTTTGAAAATAATGAATTTAGGAAAATAACTTTGTCAGTGTAAAGCTGGCGCTTGGAAGATAAATTAACATGAAGACAGATTCAGGCAAATTGGCATGAAAAGGGTTCTGAGTTCAAATTCCGCCGAGGTCGACTTTGCCTTTCATCTTTTCGGGGTCGATTAAATAAGTACCAGTTACGCACTGGGGATCGATATAATCGACTTAATCCGTTTGTCTCTCCTTGTATGTCCTTTCTGTGTTTAGCCCCTAGTGTGTACTATAGAAATAGGTATGAAAAGGGTTTAAAATAGTAGTGACATTTGTAGAAGATTTAGTGTCTCTTTCTAGCAGTTTGATTAACCGTATAAAGGCTCTTTTATTCGCTCACAACTGTTGTCTTTCAGTCACCACTACCGCTATTATCATCATCATTATCAATGTTTAGGTGGAATTTGAGGAGATTTGGTGGCTATTCCGATTCTGCTTTAGCAACTACTGTCGGTGTATAAGCCGACTGTGTATGTAAGACGACTCCATAATTTCCTTCTAAAATGTAGGCTTTGAGTTATATTCGCTTTATACGATCACCTTTGACAAAGTGGCTGAAAGGTGCGTGGGACAGAGTGTAACATCATATTTTTATCGCTAAGTGTTTTTGCTGGAAGCATGTTGCTTCCTACAGTTTGTGGAGTGGAAGCACTCCGTCGGTTACGACGACGAGGGTTCCGGTTGATCCGAATCAACGGAACAGCCTGCTCGTGAAATTAACGTGCAAGTGGCTGAGCACTCCACAGACACGTGCACCCTCAACGTAGTTCTCGGGGATATTCAGCGTGACACAGAGTGACAAGGCCGGCCCTTTGAAATACAGGTACAACAGAAACAGGAAGTAAGAGTGAGAGAAAGTTGTGGTGAAAGAGTACAGCAGGGATCACCACCATGCCCTGCCGGAGCCTCGTGGAGCTCTTTTAGGTGTTTTCGCTCAATAAACACTCACAACTCCTGGTCTGGGAATCGAAACCGCGATCCTACGACCGCGAGTCCGCTGCCCTAACCACTGGGCCATTTGTAATCTCTACAGTTCTACAGTTTGCAATCTTGTTTCACGAAATTATTGGTAGGACTGTGTTCGGACTGTTTACACTGGTCTTCGGTCTCATCTATTCTAATTCATTTGATTACATCAATAGGTATGTTTCATTAATATTTGAGTAATGTAAATGTTATATATATATACCGAATACATTTACTTCGTTTCTTGTTACAACGTATTACGGATCATGTTTGGGACATGTTTCTCGAGAAGCGGTCAGTATACAATGTGTCCTCTAAGGCGGCGAGCTGGCAGAGTCGTTAGCACGCCGGGCGAAATGCTTAGCGGTATTTCGTCTGTTGTTACGTTCTGAGTTCAAATTCCGCCGAGGTCGGCTTTGCCTTTCATCCTTTCGGGGTCGATAAATAAAGTACCAGTTTTGCACTGGGGTCGATGTAATCGACTTAATCCCTTTGTCTGTCCTTGTTTGTCCCCTGTATGTTTAGCCCCTTTTGGGTAGTAAAGAAATATGTACAATATGTCCTGTCTTTGCACATTTACTCCGGGGTATACTTTGTAAATTTTCTTTTACTCTCCAGACTCGTACTATTTTCTTGTTTACTCCGTATTCTTTTGCAGCACCACAGTCAGCGTACGCTACTAGTTTCAGCTTAGTACTAACTTCATATTTCCTTCGTTTCTTAGTTGGAGCCATGATAAGGTTTTATGATAACAGAAGAATAATGTTCACTCAGAGGATGTGCTTCTGCTCAGAGTTGAGTGACTACTTGGGCCTTTTCAAGAAACTTTGTCTTTATATGTTTTAAAGTACTGGGAACTACAAGGTTTTTTTTTCATTGACCATTTACAGAATCAACAATTGCTGCGTGGAAGGTGTTTATAAACCATTTAAAAACACATAAAAACCGTTAGATTCACTTCAACATTTAAATTTAATCTGTCGAGATATTTTCGTCGCTTTGAGACCGCGACCTGTTCACTGACAAAATTCCGTGCTAGCACACGACCTCAGATCAAATCATTTTCTGTGCAAGTACATCTTCAACATTCATTGAATATTTTGGCGATCTTTCGTCTCTAGTAGACCTTTCCGTCGATTTCCGTAAAAATGTTTTTTTTTACATATGGGCTTGCGGGAACTTTTGAAGTAATGAGAGCGAAAGAGACTAAGAGAAAGCGATTTTATGACGAGGGAAGTTCTTTTGAAGTTACCGAAGCATTGATGTACATGTGTGTGTGTGTTTGTGTTTGATGGGGTGTGGGAGACAAACAGTATGTTGTGTAAGTGAAGTGCTTCTGTTAGTGTGTGTGAAGAGACAGAGTAATATGTGAAAGAGAGAGATAACTGACATTTTTTACTCGGTGTATGTGTATATGTATGTATATTACTTCAAAAGTTCCCGCAAGCCCATATGTAAAAAAAAAAAAAATTTCACGGAAACTAGAGACGACAGATCTCCACATTTTAATATAATCCAGTTTCCCAAACATATCTGTGAAGTCTCAGTAGAATATATTTAGTAGTAGGACCGTTATAACTATGCAAATGCTTTACATGTTCTTCATAGCCATTGGTGGCACTCCACACACAGCATGTTAAAGTTTGGATCTTATACTCAGAGTTTAAGACTACCCCAGGTTTGGAGGCGATTCTTTTTAAGGTTCAAATTCCGTCCTGTACACCGATATATGCAGTTGTTCTATTTCTCCTTGGCTTCATGAATTAAATATTTTTTGGAAGCAGTGTCCTCATATAATCAGAGATGTTATCAGGGTTCGAGCTGGCAGAATCGTTAGCACGCCGGGCAAAATGCTTAGCGGTATTTCGTCTGCGTTTACGTCCTGAGTTCAATTTCCGCCCAAGCCGACCTTGCCTTTCATCCTTTCGGGGTTGATTAAATAAGTACCAGTTACGCACTGGGCTCGATATATTCGACTTAATCCGATTGTTTGTCCTTGTTTGTCCTCTCTGCGTTTAGCCCCTTGTGGGTAGTAAAGAAATATATATTATCAGGGTTGCTTAATGTTTTGGCTAAATTGTTGCATAAAATATTGAATAAAAGTAAGTCACTAAGTTTAAATACTTACATGCAATAGTACATTTATTAACATATTCCATGCAGTGAGCATAGAAAATCTATACCTACAGTAAAGAAAAGATAACGTTTGCTCAAGGACTTAGAAATATTTTAGTGATTTTAGCAAGTAAGGGAGATAACTTCAGACAGGTTTTTGATCTTAGATTTCCTCAGCGAAGACTAAGGTATGACAGAATCACCTATGACAATCACTTTTATACTTTGATAAATATAAAAGTGATTCATATCTAATGAATCACTTAATGCATGAAAGTGACTCATTACATATGAATCATTTACATACCTAATTGATACAAAATAATTCACAAAATAAATGCAAAATGTTATACAAGAATATGTGTGAAAATTAGCATTTGTACAGAAAAAGAATAAATTAGTCACTGAAGTTAATTAATCAGAAAGGCCACATCCATGAAAAACTATATACTGTATGGATTAGTGTGAACATATTTAATCTTGTTTACTGTATTCTGGTTGTATAATACTAAGTCTACTCTGAGTTGACATAGCCTGTGATCAAAGGCATTGCAGCATGCAGGACTACGTTATCTAACGTGTCTTTCTTCCTTTAAGACAATGAGATATGATTTGAGAGGTATTTGGGTGGTATCTCTAGCAAATCAAGCGACCACATAGATGGCTGTTCATTGGCTCATATTCTGCAGATCTTAAGAATTGAAGTTCTGCTTCAAAGAGTTGGTTGTTTCTTAGACCTTCTGAGAGATGATTTACTTTCTTTTCTTTTTTTTTTATATATATAAATTGTGAAGCCTTTTTAACCAAAAGTTTTTGAAATGTGCCAGTCCCTTAGGTTTCTCAATGTCTTTTCTAAACAACGTTTTAAATTCTTCAACTACTATTGAAATTACTTGTTATTTCTCCAACTACAATCAATTTGGGCATTACTGTTGTAATTCTCAGAGAAATATATTTTATTCAAATATTTCGAACCAGAATTTTTCAATTCATTCCTTTTGTAAAAAATCTATTCTATTTCTATATTTTACATATTTAGTTTCTCTGTACAACTTTCTATTTTCACTAAACATTTTATTTTGCAATAAATTGCTTGTATCTATTTTCGTATCATCTGATCCACTGAGATTTGGTGACAATTAGCTGTTTTAGACGTTTCTCTAATTACCAATTTTATTTTTAACTCTGTGCTTCTTCTATATCATTTTAGCTTTCTTTTATATATATATTTATATATATATATATATATATATATTTTCATATATATATATATATATATAATATATATATATACCGATATATTTGTTTAAACAGATTTCATATTTCTGTTTGTATTGATTAAACCTTTCTGTTTTAATCTGTTTCTCTGAGTTTATTTTGAACACTGCCTGACATTTTTTTCCCTTATCGAATATTTTCCTCTTCTGCTTCCCCCCCCCCACACACACTTTACGCTTTTCTAATAGGTGTTACATAGAATATGTGTGGCCTACAACACGTTGTATCTTTTTTAGAGTCTGTTATGTGGAGAATTTGCTAAATTGCTTTACCTTTTTTTTTTTATTTTTCAAATTCGTCCTTCTCATCTGTGTTATTTTAAAGCAAATTTAAGAATAAAAATGGAATATTTACCACATAACTGCACAAATTTTCCCACCCCTACTTCTTTTGTTCATATTTGTTTCGGATCTTTTCGGTTTGAACGGCAGTTTTTCTAGCGGTGTCATCTGAAATTGTCACCCATAATTATGACCCTAGTATCGATCTATTGCATTTCAATCTGTTTTAGGGTTAGGGGTGGGGGGAAGGGTATCTTTTTTTTCTTCAGAAATGTAAATAAACCCAATCTGTTTCTTAAACGATGGACATATTCATACGGCACATAATGTTTTCACCTCAATAGACGTCATTGATTGGTTGAAATTGCAGAAATTGGAGAAAAAACAACAGCAAATATCTTACAAACCCTAGAATTTTCTCAATAAAGCCAAGAGAAAAAAATGTTTTATAAACACATTCTACCAGTATACGAAGTTTAAAGTGTTTAGTTACAAGGAAATTATTTTAAAAAACTGCCGTTCAAACCGAAAAGATCCTTTGTTTCTACTATAGGCACAAGGCCTGAAGTTTTGAAGCTAGTCGATTACATCGAACCCAGTTCTCAGTAGTATTTATTTTATCGACCCCAAAACGATGGAAAACAAAGTTGACCTTGGCAGAATTTGATCTCACAACATAAAGAGTTGGAAGAACTACTGCTAAGTATATGGCCCGACGTGTTTCCAATTTGTTTTCTCATAAAGATTCCAAGTACTATTTCACCCTTTTCCGTCTGAAATGTGTTAAATGTCATATTTACATCATCATCATCATCATCATCGTTTAACGTCCGCTTTCCATGCTAGCATGGGTTGGACGGTTCAACTGGGGTCTGGGGAGCCCGAAGGCTGCACCAGGCCAGTTAGATCTGGCAGTGTTTCTACAGCTGGATGCCCTTCCTAACGCCAACCACTCCGAGAGTGTAGTGGGTGATTTTATGTGCCACCGACACAGGTGCCAGACGAGGCTGGCGAACGGCCACGATCGGATGGTGTTTTTTATGTGCCACCGACACAGGTGCCAGACGAGGCTGGAAAATGGCCACGCTCGGTTGGTGTTTTTTATGTGCCACCGACACAGGTGCCAGATGAGGCTGGCGAACGGCCATGATTGGATGGTGTTTGTTACGTGCCCACAGCACGGAGGCCAGTCGATGCGGTACTGGCTACGGCCACGTTCGGATGGTTTTCTTATGTGCCACCGGCACTGGTACCACAAGGATACAAATTCCATTGATGTTCATCTATTTTTATTTGGTTTGATTTTCACTTGCCTCAACAGGTCTTCACAAGTGTCACAAGAAGGATATATATATATATATATATATATATATATATATTGTATAAAATCCATTCTGTCTGTCTGTGTGTGTGTCTTCTAGGATCTCGGGCATCCTCCATCTGATTGCGCTCAAATTTGATATGTAGATACCGACGTTATCAGGGCGTGTATAAGTCTTGAAAAAATTACAAAAATCGATTTTGGATGACATTCTCGAGGCAAGAGTTATCACGGGTCAAGGAGCAGGGGATGTTGTTTTTATTTCCATCTTTATTTCTTCTTTTGCTGGTGTCTCAAATTTAGGTTAAATCAGTGTTTCTCAAAGAGGAGGCCTATGGGACGGTCGGACAAGTTGTTTTGAGAAAATTTGGTTTAAATGTTTGACAACTCGGCACCATCCATTGGACGAGGGGGGTTGTTTGCTCGTATATATATATATATATACATATATATATATATATACATATACATATACATATATACATATACATATATATATATATAAATTTTTTCAGAATGATATAAAAATTCAAGGTTGTGAAAGATTTAAGAACATTTATAAATGCTCTAAAATCAACTGTAAAGAAACAAGATTCATTATTCTTCTTTTGGGAAGGATGAACTGATGTAGTTTTCTCTGTTGGTGTAACAAAAGTGATGATTTCAAATAGATAGTTGAAAGGACTAAGGAAAGAGCTTTTCCTTTCCTTTGAAATAAAACCTCCTCATCTTCTTCAAGTACCACATTAAGTGGATATAACAGTGGACACAGAAGTGCTGTCCACCAGAAATCCTTATGTGAGATGTTCAAGAGTAATGAATATAGTTTCAAGAAGAAGACTGACCTTTTGTTTCACCTGGGAGCTAAAGATATTCTGATAATAATGAGGATCTCTGAGCTAATATTATAACAGAAAAGGTTGAAATACCTGATAATATGTTGTTGGTCAACAACAGATCTGGCCTGATTGAGTTAACTTGATTTAGAGGTATTCCAGCAGTGATCACCTGTCTTACTTTCAGACATTGTAAATCTGTATCTAGAATTACATTATCCAATGTGTCCTGTTTTGTATAAGTCGGTGGTAGTAATTTTAAGAAGATTTAGCTACTATTTCTATGAGTTAAATCATCACATAGGGACTTTCTCCTTTGGCTTGTACTAATAGGCTGTCATCTTTAAAATAACATCAGTCTGTGAAGGACTTGTGTTTGTACCCCTGGTGTTTGTACCAGCACCATCTACCACTTGGTAGGTGGTGCTGGTTTGGCATAAGTACCAGGCTGAAAGAAATAAGTACTAGAGTCGATTCGTTCAAGTAAAACCCTTCAAGGTGCCCAGCATGGGTACAGTGTAATGACTGAAATAAGTACAAGATGAAGGATATATAAATGTGTGTGTGTATGCAATCAAAGGTCAAAACAGTTTCACTGTTTTAGAAATTTTAGGCTTCTTTCAGTTTCCATCTACCAAATCCACTCACAAGGCATTGGTCGGCCCGGGGCTATAGCAGAAGACACTTGCCCAAGATGCCACGTAGTGGGACTGAACCCGGAACCATGTGGTTGGTTAGCAAGCTACTTACCACACAGCCACTCCTGTGCCTATATATATATATATTCTTTGTAAGCCCAGTACTTATTCTATCAGTCTCTTTTGCCGAACCGCTAAGTGACGGGGACATAAACACACCAGCATCGGTTGTCATGCAATGCTAGGGGGACAAACACAGATACACAAACACACACACATACATATATATATCTCTCTCTATATAAACGGCAGTTTGTCTGTGCGTGTTTCTGTGTGTCTGTTTTCTCGTACCCTCACCCTGACCACGGCTTTCAACCGATTCTGATGAAACTTGACACACACATAGCCCAATGTCATAATTCAAAACTAACGCAGCGAAAATTTTGAAAAGTTCCCCCAGTTCTGAAAAAAATCGATAAATTCGACATGGGGTCGAGAATAAAAAAAAAACAAACCACAGACTGTCTAGGGGACGCAACTCAACCTTTTATTACTCTCAAAAAAAAAATTTACCATCATTTTTTTTCCATTTTTTGGCTATTTTTTGGCTATAACTCTCTAAAAATGCTTTATAGTTATTTCCCTTACAAACCTGAGCAACGCCGGGCGATACTGCTAGTATATATATATATATACATATATACGACAGGCTTCTTTCAGTTTCCGTCTACCAAATCCACTCACAAGACATTGGTCGGCCCGGGGCTATAGCTAAACTGAACAAAAAATCCCTAGTAGAAATACCCAAGTGATGCCCCACAGATGGTTTTTTTTTGTCAAACTCTGCTAAATCTCTGGCAGTCCCAGCGTACAACCTCATCTGTTAACTTTACCATATCTTGTCAATGGATTCAGATGATCCAGAACAAGAGTGTGGTCGACACTATATGTATATATATATATATATATATATATATAATATAAGTCCTGGGGTCGATTTGCTCGACTAAAGGCGGTGCTCCAGCATGGCCACAGTCAAATGACTGAAACAAGTAAAAGAGTATATATATATAATATATATATATATATATATATATATACTCTTTTACTTATATATATATATACTCTTTTACTTGTTTCAGTCATTTAACTGTGGCCATGCTGGAGCACCGCCTTTAGTCGAGCAAATCGACCCCAGGACTTATTCTTTGTAAGCCCAGTACTTATTCTATCGGTCTCTTTTGCCGAACCGCTAAGTGACGGGGACGTAAACACACCAGCATCGGTTGTCATGCAATGTTAGGGGGACAAACACAGATACACAAACACACACACATACATATATATATATATATATATATATATATATATATATACATATATACACGACAGGCTTCTTTCAGTTTCCATCTACCAAATCCACTCACAAGGCATTGGTTGGCCCGGGGCTATAGCAGAAGACACTTGCCCAAGATGCCACGCAGTGGGACTGAACCCGGAACCATGTGGCTGGTTAGCAAGCTACTTACCACACAGCCACTCCTGTGCCTATATATATATATATATATATATATAAGTTCAGCAAAATTTAGATTCAAATGAATATGGTATTTAAGTTAGATGCACCAGAATTTTGTATGGCGTTATCCATATAAATCCATGGGGTGATTATAATCAAAATAAGCAACAAGAATAACTTCGGTAATTTGGTACGATTGTTTCATGCTACATCATTTTATTAAATATTGTAAGTATTACAACAGTGTGTGTATATATATATTCTCCTCACTTGAAACTAGGTGACATGTATATCATGACTTTGGGTCCAACACACCTGGCTTAGTGGTTATGATGGACTCATGATTGCAAGATTCTTGGATCAGGTAATATGCTGTGTTCTTGAGCAAAACACTTCATTTCATGTTGCTCCAGTTGACTCTGCTGGAAAAAATGAGTATTCTTGCGATGGACTAGCTTTCCATCCAGTGGGGAATACATATGCCACAGAATCTGAGGAAATGACCCTGTGTCTCTTTTTAACTTGAGAAAGAGCTTTACAAACAGATGCAGAATTTTGTTGTCATTGCAAATAAATAAAAATTACATTTGACAAAGGAATCTTAATGCTAAAGGGTTAAAAATGATCCTGTTTTATCTTGTAGCTTTGACATTTTGAAGATATGAATGTTTATTTTTAGAATGACATTGCTACATCCTGTCTACTGGTGTTGTTTTCATCTTGCCCGCTGCTGCCGGTCCCATCCTCTGAGGCATGGACAATCCTTCGTATATCCAAAACGTGGCGTGGCATACCATCGACCGAGATGTTATTCTTTGAATTTATAGAGGTTATTGTCCCCTTTCCCCATTGTGATGTACACCGTGCGTTTGGGGGTTTTATCCAAACTTCTTCCCCAACCTGCACGAAGGCGTGCTCTTCCTCTGCCCCGGGTCACATTGATGCAGTACATGGATGCCTCCACTCGTACCTGAATATCGCCCTGTGTGGCACCGACTCCTCAGCCTGTCCATATTGTACCAAAATACAGCCTCGATTGGTGAAATGTGACCCCTCTCTGCCATGGCCTTGATGGTACGATGAATGCCTTTCCACCACCCCATTTCCACTTGGCCGGTATGCTGCCCTGAAGAAGCGGTTGACCTTCCACCCATCAAGCATTTCTTTCAGCACATCCGAGCGAAATGCAGTGCCATTATCCAGAGGCAGTTCATCCATGGGGCCTCATTCCAGGAATATCTCATTCAATACTTTCACAATTTCTTCTGCAGTCCCCGTCTTCATCTCCCTCCATATGGCCAACCGCCCCGGTCCACAGTCAACCATTGAGAGGTATGTCCCCTGCCGGTAGTGTGTTATGTCCACCGCCAGTCGTTTCCAGTCATGGTCCACTGGAATACTTCCCGCTTCATGTACGCCCGGAGCAGGGTCAATGGACTGGCACCTGTCACAACTGCTAACCACTCTCTGCACACTCTGTCTTGTTACATCGGAGTCAACTTTTCTGGCTAGGAACAATGTCCTGTCCACACCCATGTGATGCATGGTATGCAGTCTCCGCAACTCCAAGTCGCTCAGACGGCATACTGCAGCTACAGCCTGCTTCGCATCCTCTGGCACCTGCAACCAGGCTCCCTTTACCCTGGTCAGTACGTCTGCCCTGTTCTTCTCGGAAGGCACAAAGATCACGCTCAGCTTCAGACTGAACTCAGTGGTTAGTTCACGTAGTATTCCTAATCGACGCTTTACCAGCATCTCTGCAGCCCCTTTGGTCCGCACCCTCCACTCATTGGTGATGACTGCTGTCACCCAGTCAAGTACAGTGGCCGAATCAGTCCTGATTTCTATGGTGTGCAACCCCCACTTCAAGGCTAGGTTCACCCCCTTCAACATGGCATCCAACTCGGCCACATTGATATGATTGCAGTCATCCGTCTTCCTGAGCCAGGCTGCATCTTCCACCATGACACCTCCCACTTTTAAGACAACCCCTGTTGCGATGCTACTGGCGTCACACCATACAATCCCACTCTTTGATTTGGGAACATACCAGCTGCCCCTCACTGGGTCCTCTGCTCCTACTCTGACCAAGACTTCCTGCATCATGTCGATCGTCTTCTCCCCCACTCTATCATTCCACTTCACTCCTTTGGCTTGTCTCTTGATGAAGCTACATGCTGTCCGGAGCCAACCTGCAATCGGGTAGTGTCCCACCAGCTTCCCACACACAGAGAACAGTTCCCGTCTACTCATGCTGGCGCCCAGTTCAGGGACCTCATTCCCTCACCGGAACACCAACGCGCCGGCCTTGTCTCTCCATAGCTTGAGGCCCAGTGCAGCACCTCCCTCCATTGCCTCTGGTGGCTTGGTGATCAGTCCAAAATTCTTCAGGTGGCCTATGACCTCCGTTGCTGGTATCATGGTTTCATCCACCAGAATGTCATCGATGTACAAATTGGTGGCCCTTTTTACTCTGTCCACCTTTCCCAGGATGGCCTTGAGAATTGTTGCCATAATCTTTGGCACTGAATTCAGCCTGAACCCCAACCTGGTCAGACAGTACGTCCGGCCCTTATACCTGACGAGCTGGTACTTCCACAATTTCTCAGCCACATGCACCTTCAAATCAACAATCGTGCCGACTTCAAATCAACAATCGTGGAGGCCCCTGTCATCTGCCTCCACTCTCGCAAGGTGTCTCCACAGACATCCGTGGCCTCGCCGCCTGTATGACACGATACGTGGTCATTCAGCTCTCGGAAGTCAAGCACTTGCCTGACCTTATACTTTGTGGGCTATATCACCGCCATCAGTGGCAGGACTCCGCTCTCTTCTTTAATCCACCACTCCACCTCCCCCTCGAACTCACTTCTGGCATCTCCTTTTAGAGTATGCTGATAGCAGCCCACTTTATTCTTTAACATCGGGGGCTCTCCCTTCTAGTGCCACTCCACTGTCCACCTCTTGCCATCAAAGACAACCCGAAAATCCTGGTCTTCAATGGTGTGCACAGCATGCTTTTCCTCATGGTTGTCGCCGGTGCATGGTCTCGCCCTACATAGTTTCCCCGCTAACCCAAACGTTACACTGGCCTCGTTAACGGTGACACCTCCCAAGCGGGTGATTGCATCTATCCCCATCACCACGTCGATCTCGTCCACCAAGTAACCAACCACAATCGCTCGCAGCCTCAGCTGTAGTCCCTGCACTACAATCTGCGCATCTGTAACCCCTTCACAGTGTACTTCTCTCCCGTCGACAGCTCTAACACTGCTTTCTCCACTCCACGTCTCTGCCACTTCTGTAGTCATCAGGGTTGTCGTGCAGCCCGTGTCCACAAGGGCTCGCAACATCTTCCTCTCTACCAGAATGTTGACCACAGGTAGCGACGATAAACGTGCCTCTACTGATCAAAAGGGACAACTACCGGTGCAGTAGTCTCCCGCAGTCCGTTTCCCCGCAGACATTCGCTGGCTATATGCCCCGGTTCCCGACACCAGTAGCAAATCACCTCAGGCTTGGGTGACCCGCAGTCACACACCATGTGTGGACCTTGGCACTGGAAACACTGTCCTTTGAACGGTCGCACATGTTCTTTCTTCGGCCCCTCTCCGCTGCTCCTAGCTCGGCCACTTTTCGATGTTGCAGTCGCTGCTACCGACGTCGTCCTGCTGCACGAAACTAGTACGCGTGCCCAAGATATGATGTCCGCCATTGGCATCGAATGCACATTCGGAAGCTGCTGTAGCTCGACCGACATGTTGTCAGGAAAACCAGTCACGAATGCCAACCTAACCGTCCGGTCCAGTGACTCTCCCTTGTAACCCGCCAGTTTAGCCAATCTCCTAAGTTCATTGGCGAACACGTCCACCTGTTGCCCTGTCCATCTTGTTCTACCCAGGCGAGCATATGCTTCAAACATTCCCTCCGCAAAGACCTCCATCAACTGGATTTCCACTTTCTCCGCGCTGAGTTGGTCTGTCTCCTCCATCTCTAAATACAGTGCCAACGCTGGACCATCCAAGTACAGCGGCATGAAGCTCGCCAGGTCACTTATACCATGGAGCTTCGCCACCAACTTCACTTTCTTCAGCCAAGCGACTACATCCGTGTCGCCGCAGAACGGTTTTATCATTTCGTGCGAAATACGGGCACTCATCGTTTGTTTTTTTTTTTTTCTCTTTATGTGCCGAAATAGCTTGTAGTGTGACGGATGAAGAGGACAACAGAAAAAGAGAAGGAAATACAACGGGCCTTACCTCAGCGAAGATCAGATCTCTCTCAGCAAAGTCAATGCGTCTCATCGTTTCGTCGTCTCAGCTCAAACTGCCCCTTCGTTGATCGCCACACCTGTGTGCTCCTTGACCGCTTCTGCTTACCCCGCGCATGCGCCCTCCAGTCTTGCACCGGGTCCCTGCAAGCCCTACTTCCGCCCTCCCTTATCTGTCGTCCTCTCCACCGACACCACAGCTTTGATATTTTGAAGATATGATTGTTTATTTTTAGAATGACATTGCAAGGTAGGTGTGAAAGACTGGATCTGTCCAGTTTGAGCATAAAACAGGCAGAATATTTGGGCTGGATATGGTTGGTTTAAATGCTAAAGGGTTAATAGAAGAAAATTATGAAGCTTTTCAGCTGAATGATCCAACCTCATTTAACCATTCAACCATGAAAAAGGGGTGTGTTATCTTTTTTTTTTTCTACTATATCGAAATTAGCACAACTGGAGTTATGTGCTCTGATTTAAGGGTACAATAGACAGCCTACTTGAGTTTGAACAGCTTATAGTATTTGTATAAGGAATTCAGAGCCTTAATGATTCTGTAACTAATTAGCTACTAATGAATCATAACATCTGTATATTTTGTAATACTATTATTAAGGAAGGTTCATCATCCTCATCATCACCATTATTTTTCACTATCATCATCATCATCATCACCATTATTTTTCACTATCATCATCATCATCATCATCATCATCCTCATCATCATCATCCTCATCTACCTCTATCACTGCCACTGCCACCACTACCACATAATCATCATGATCATCCTTTTCACCACTACCATCCTCTTCGTCCTCTTTCTCTTCCCCTTCTTCCTCTTTCTCTTCCCTCTTCCTTGTCCTTCTCCTCCCCTTTGCCTCCTCTTCCTTCCTTTCTCCTCTTCCTTTCCTTCTCTTCCTTTTCTTCTCCTCTTCCTTTCCTTCTTCTCCTCTTCCTTCTCCTCTTCCTTCCCTTCTTTCCCTCCCCTTTTCCTCTTCATCCTTTTTTCTCCCCCACTTCTTCTTTTCCCCTCCTCTTCCCCCTCATACCCTCTTCTCTTCCTTCTCTTTCTCCTCCTCACCTTCTTTCCCTCCTCTTCATCCTTTTTTCTCCCCCACTTCTCCTTTTCTCCTCCTCTTCCCTCTCATCCCCCTTTCTCTTCTTTCTCTTTCTCCTCCTCACCACCTTTCCCTCCCCCACCCTTCTCCTCCACACCCCTCCTCCTCCTCCTCCTCCTCCTCCTCATCATCATCATAACCACCCTTCATCCAAGAGTGTTTAGCCAATTCCAGCCCTACCTATTTCATTGACACAATATACAAAACAAAAAGCACTTCTCCTTTCTGCCATTCAATGCCGATATCCTGTTGAAGTCTTCCTGACCAACCATATTCTCCGGAATTCACTGAAAATAAAGCTCCAGTAAAAGCAGAAACTTTCTCCCCGACCCGACCCAAACACTCCATCCTTTCTGTTCGTCATCCTCCTCCTCCTCCTCCTCTTCTACCGCCTCTCCCACCTCGTCCTTTCCCCCCACCTACACATATTCCCCCTCCTCTCTCTCTCTCTCTCTCTCTCTCCACCTACACATACTCCTCCTCCTCCTCCTCCTCCTTCTCTTCCTCTCCCTGACCCAAACACTCCACCCTTCTGTTCGTCATCCTCCTCTTCCTCCCCCTCATTCTCCTCCTCCTCCTCCTCCTCCTCTTCTACCGCCTCTCCCACCTCGTCCTTCCTCCCCCACCTACACATATTCCCCCTCCCCTCTCTCTCTCTCTCTCTCTCTCCACCTACACATACTCCCCTCCCCCTCCCCTCTTCTCCTCCTCCTCTTCCTCTTTTAGTACAAGTTCAACATCGTAACCGCTCTCCATTCGAAGATCTTTGCTGTGGCAGATATTGATTGGATTCTGTTTGTATTACATCAAACATTGCAATGTCTGCAGCGTGAGTAACAACAACAACAACAATATAAGCAGCAACAAGAAAAGAAACAACATAAAGCAACAAAAACAACAAAAAAAATGAGCTAGAGTGGGATTCTTTATGTGGTTACTCTGCCTGGTAGAAATAGCAACTGAATATCCCTCAACACACATCTTTCCGTATCAAAAAGAAAAGGGCAATTTATATTATGTGGATAACCTTCAGTTATAGGCCTGCTTTGTTCGGGCTGACCTGGGGCTAAGAAACAACAGCAACAGTAATAATGACCACAACACCAACAACAAAAGTGAGCTGGAGAAGGATTCTTTATATAGTTGCTTTGTCTGCTAGAAATAGCAACTAAATTTCCTTCAACACATATCTTATGGTATTAAAAAGAAAAGGATAATTTAAGTAATTTAGATGGTCAAGAATAGTTGAGCAAATTGACCCCAGGATTTATTTTTTTGTAAGCCTAGTTCTTATTCTATTGGTCTCCCTTTGTCAAACTGCTAAGTTACAGGGACGTAAACACACCAGCATCAGATGTGAAGCGATGTTGGGGGGGGCACAAACTCACACACACGCACACACACACATACATATATATATATATATACATATATATGACAGGCTTCTTTCAGTTTCTGTCTACTAAATCCACTCACAAGGCTTTGGTCGGCCCGAGGCTATAGTAGAAGACACTTGCCCAAGGTGCCATGCAGTGGGACTGAACCCAGAACCATGTGGTTGGTAAGCAAGCTACTTACCACACACCCATCCTGTGGGCAGAAATGCATGTATGTTATGCTCAATTGGGAATTTCTTATATCTTAGTCTCATTATACTGAGATTGTCCTTCATTCTTGTAAAGTGGAAAATATTTGTGGGTTCATAGTTTGCGGAGATCACTTTAGTATTGTTTGATTTTCTTCATGGGTAGCCTAATTAGGCTTGGACAAGGCTTAGACATTGGTGTCTAGTTTTGAGAGGTTCTGTGGCATACACACTCATGCACACATGCATGCATGCAAGCAAGCACACACACACACATTCACAAACTTTTTTCAGTATCCATCTAGGAAATGCATTTACAAGGCTTTGGTCGGCCTGGGAGACTCTACTGCAGAAGTCATTTGCCTGGGGTACCATGCAGTAAGACTAAACCAGAACCATGCAGTTTGGAAGTAAGTTTCTTATTTCTTTAGTGCCTGCTAAACGTAGAGGGGACAAACAAGGACTGACAAAGGGATTAAGCCGATTACATCGACCCCAGTGTGTAACTGGTACTTAATTTATCAACCCCGAAAGGATTAAAGGCAAAGTCGACCTTGGCAGAATTTGAACTCAGAACATGACGGCAGACGAAATACCTATTTCTTTACTACCCACAAAGGGGCTAAACACAGAGAGGACAAACAAGGACAGACAGACGGATTAAGTCGATTATATCGACCCCAGTGTGTAACTGGTACTTATTTAATTGACCCCGAAAGAATTAAAGGCAAAGTTGACCTTGGCAGAGTTTGAGCTCAGAACATACCAACAGACAAAATACCTATTTCTTTATTACCCACAAGGGGCTAAACACAGAGGGGACAAACAAGGACAGACATAGGTATTAAGTCAATTACATCGATCCCAGTTCGTATCTGGTACTTAATTTATCGACCCCGAAAGGATGAAAGGCAAAGTCGACCTCGGCAGAATTTAAACTCAGAACGTAACGGCAGACGAAATACTGCTAAGCATTTTGCCCGGCGTGCTAACGTTTCTGCCAGCTCGCCACCTTCTTAAATAAGCTTCTTACCACACAACCAAACCTACACCTATACAACACCTGTGCCATACACACTCTAACAATAATTGTTTCTAACATAGGCGTAAGGACTGAAATTCAGAGCAAAGTGGTTAGTTGATTATATGAACTCCAGTACATGGCAGATACTTTATCTTATAAACAACCATAACAGCGTTGACCTTTGCAGTGTTTTACCTCAGAACATAAAAAGATGGAATAAATGCCAGTAAGCTGGAAGAAATGCAGAGGCATGTGGTTTAGTGGTGAGAGTGTTGGACTCATGATTATGATTTCAGTTCCTGGTTAGGGTGTTGGACTCATGATTGTGGTTTCAATTCCTGGACTGGCCAGTGTGTTGTGTTCTTGAACAAAAAACTTTATTTCACATTGCTTCAATCCACTCAGCTGGTAAAAACAACTACTCCTTCACTGGACCGACATCCGGTTTCAGAGGGGAGTTTATGCACCACAAGAAACCAGGAAACTGGTCCTATTAGTTTGTATGACTCAGAAAAACTCTTTATCCTTTGTCTTATTTTATCAAACTTGTTAACAATTCTGCTAGCTTGCTGCTTTGACACAACATGTTAAGCATTACCAAAATTGCTTCAGAAATACTTACTCTTTACTCTTTTACTTGTTTCAGTCATTTGACTGCGGCCATGCTGGAGCACCGCCTTCAGTCGAGCAAATCGACCCCGGGACTTATTCTTTGTAAGCCCAGTACTTATTCTATCGGTCTCTTTTGCCAAATCGCTAAGTGACAGGGACATAAACACACCACCATCGGTTGTCAAGCGATGTTGGGGGGACAAACACAGACATACAAACATACACGCACACTCACATATATATATACGACAGGCTTCTTTCAGTTTCCGTCTACCAAATCCACTCACAAGGCATTGGTCGGCCCGGGGCTATAGCAGAAGACACTTGCCCAAGATGCCACGCAGTGGGACTGAACCCGGAACCATGTGGTTGGTTAGCAAGCTACTTGCCACACAGCCACTCCTGCGCCTAAACTTTAGATGCAGAAAATGCTTCAGTGTTTCTGTATTTGGTTTTTTTTTTTGTTTGATCAGAGGAAGAAGCAATGTCCATGATTCTTCATAGGTTCTCTGAGATTGATAGCAAGGAGGGAGGTGGATATCTTTAAACAGGAGACTTGACCTCAATGCTTGAAACAGTGTGGACTCTGCTCAGGGTTGCAAGGTGCCAGGTAGGGTTTTTAAAGTTAAACTGAGTGACAAGTTGAGTCTATCACCCAAGTAGGCAAAGGCAGGATTCGAACTCAGAGCACTAAGAGCTGCAACAATTACTGTAAGGCATCCAATTTCAGTTCTGTTAATCCATTCCCCTGGACTGGTACTATTTTTCCTGTTTCTTTACTATTCACAAGGGGCTAAACACAGAGGGGACAAACAAGGACAGACAAACGGATTAAGTCGATTATATCGACCCCAGTGCGTAACTGGTACTTAATTTATCGACCCCGAAAGGATGAAAGGCAAAGTCAACCCCGGCGGAATTTGAACTCAGAATGTAATGGCAAACAAAATACTGCTAAGCATTTCACCCGGTGTGCTAACCCTTCTGCCAGCTCGCCGCCTTACTGGTACTATTTTTCTATAAAGCCTAAAAGGGATTTGAACTTAAAGCACAATGAGGTAGAATAAATACCACAAGGTATTCTTTCCAATGCTCTGACAACTCAGGCATTTCACTACTTGAAAATAATTCAGTGTTTCTCATTGTCACGGGCAGAGCTGTGTAGTTAAGAAGCTCACTTGTAACCATGAGATTTCTGGTTCAGTTCTACATTGTCATCATCATTATTATCAACTTCATCTAAGATGATGAGCTGGCAGAATAATTAGCGTGCCAGACAAAATGCTTATTGACATTTTGTCTGTCTTTATCTTGAGTCAAATTCCATTAAGTTTGACATTACCTTTCATGCTTTCAGGGTTGGTGAAATAAGTACCAGTTATGTACTTTGGTCTCTGTAATTGACTAGCCCCACCTCCCATATTTCAGGCCTTGTGCCTATCGTAGAAAGAATTATTATCATCATGTGAAGACCAAAGAAAGACTATTTATTAAGCCTACTTCATTAGTATATCTTAATAACAAAACCCATTTTTTATGAGGATGATGATGAGGAGGAGGACTGGGATAATACTGTTGATGATCATTATTATAGACAGTACTAAGGTGGCAAGCTGGTACAATCGTTAGCACACTGGGTGAAATGCTTAGTGTTATTTTGTCTGCTGCTATGTTTTGAGTTCAAATTCCACCAAGGTCAACTTTGCCTTTCATCCTTTCAGGGTCAATTAAACAAGGACAGACAAAGGGATTAAGCCAATTACATCGACCCCAGTGTGTAACTGGTACTTAATTTATCAACCCCGAAAGGATTAAAGGCAAAGTCGACCTTGGCAGAATTAGAACTCAGAACATGACGGCATTGGAGTCAATGTAATCAACTAAATCCCCACCCCCAAGCTGCCCTTGTGGCAAGAATTTGAAATCATTATTATAGACAGTACTGAGGTTGATGTAATTGACTTTCCCGCTTCCCCAAAATTACTGGTTTTGTGCCAAAATTTGAAACCATTATCATAGATAGCATATCATCATTGTCATCATCATCATAATGTTTGTTATCATTATCATCCTCACTATTACCATCATCTTTCCTTGGGTTATTTCAGTTAATCAATCTTTCCCAGTCATTGCAGACACCCATCAACCCATTTTCCCACTATTTCTTCTGTTGATACCCATATTTAACAATCATTCATATTTCTCTACTCTCATATTACTACCCTTATAGCACTTCACATTTTACTGTTTACATTTCACTACCCAAATTTCATTGTCTAAATTTGGTTGTCTACATTTCATTGCTTACATTTTATTACCCACATTTCACTGATTGCGTTTCACTCTCCAAATTTCATAGCCTATATACTTTTTTTTCTTGCTATATTTCTCTGCCTACCTTTCCTTCTTCATATTTCTCTACCAAGTAATAAAACTGAGTTTCGAATGCATTCTTATTTCTTAGTTTATAAAACCTCACATCTAGGCTGGATACATATTGATTATCTTCAGTAATGTTTCCATCTAACTCTCAGAATCTAATTATGATATTGCCATAGCTATCTATCAACATGCCCTGAGTAGGTCTTAAATAATGGGTCTCTGTTGTTTTCAACAGTAAGTATTCAGTTGTTCAATCAACTAAACAACCTACTCATTGAATTAGCATATTAGTGGTTGAGTACTCCTCAGACATATGTATTATTATCCCTTTAACTGCAAAATTAAATTTCATGTTTATTCCAGTAATGATGTCAAATATCTACCCCCAAAATAGAATTGGTATTTCTGCAAGTCACAATGCTTCAATAAACATGACATATCCCAACAAAAAATAGTTTCAAACATGACATTATTCAACAACAGATAATTTGGTATATAAAACTGCTCTTCAAGGATAATGGAATTTTGTATAAATATAGCTGATTTCCACAATGCCAGGGTTGCTGTAATTCACAAGTCGTCGTCGGCATCCGTCCGTCTCGAGAGACGATGGTGTACCTGGAAAAGGTGCTGGGTTTATCTGCACTTCCTGGTGTGGCTGTGCAGACCAATCATCGAGTGGCAGTCTCTACCACATCTGGTGCAAGTGAAAGGGGATGAGAGCTCTCAATTCACAAGTAGATTTTAAATTAATGGTACATACGAGTACAATACAAGCATGATCGTTGCCAGAGCAACAAACTGGCCTCCGTGCTGGTGGCACGTAAAAAGCACCATTTGAGTGTGATCGTTACCTGTGTCGCCTTACTGGCACTTGTGCTGGTGGCACATGAAAAAACATTTGAGTGAGGTCGTTGCTAGTGCCGCTGGACTGGCTCCTGTACAGGTGGCACATAAAAAGCACCATTTGAACGTGGCCGTTGCCAGTACCACTGACTGGCTCTCGTGCCGGTGGCATGTAAAAGCACCCACTACATTCTCAGAGTAGTTGGCATTAGGAAAGGCAACCAGCTGTAGAAACTCTGCCAGATCAAGATTGGAACCTGGTGCAGCCATCTGGTTCGCCAGACCTCAGTCAAATCGTCCAACCCATGCTAGCATGGAAAGCAGACGTTAAACGATGATGATGATGGTACAGTCCATCTAACAGGCTTCTACACAGTTTCCATCTAATCAATTTCACTCAGAAAGTTTGGGTTCAAATGAGGCTATAGTAAAAGATACTTTCTAAAAATGCCATGCATCAAACTTAGAACCTTGTGATTATAACTGGCACCCCATTGCTTATGACAATGAGGGTTCCAGATGATCCCATCAATGGAGCAGCTTGCTCATGAGATTACTCTCTCTTTTTACTTGTTTGAGTCATGTGACTGTGGCCATGCTGGAGCACCGCCTTTAGTTGAGCAAATCGCCCCCAGGACTTATTCTTTGTAAGCCTAGTACTTATTCTATCGGTCTTTTTTGCCGAACCGCTAAGTTATGGGGACGCATTGGTTGTCAAGTGATGTTGGGGGACAAACACAGACACACAAACATATACACACACATATACATATATATATGTATATATATATATATATAACCGGTGATTAGCGTGTGTTGACAAGAGACAATAACCTCGAAACTGCAGTCCATGCGTATCACTTAGGTTTTCGAGAGGGGATGACCTCCCTTTGCAAATATCATAAGAGCACAGAAATTGTGTCTAAAGCCAGCTGGAGACGATGATCTCCTGGGGCTAAAAAGCTACAGTAACACCCACCCCTATATATATATATATATATATATATATATATATATATACACATATATACGACGGGCTTCTTTCAGTTTCCGTCTACCAAATCCACTCACAAGGCTTTGGTCAGCCTGAGGTTATAGTAGAAGACACTTGCCCAAGGTGCCACACAGTGGGACTGAACCGAGAACCATGTGGCTGGTAAGCAAGCTACTTACCACACAGCCACTCCTATAAGTACAAGTGGCTGAGTGTCCCACAGACATGTGTACTTTTAACATAATCTTCAAGGAGATTCAGCATGACACAGAATGTAATAATGCTGGCTCTTTTGAATTACAGGTACAATTCACCTTTGCCAGCTGAGTGGACTGAAGCAACATGAAATGAAGTGTCTTGCTCAAGAACACAATGTGTCACTAGGGATTGAACTCATAACCTTACGATGGGGGAGCTGAATATCTAAACCTCTAAGCCACATGCTCTCACAACCTCATGATTATAAAGCTAACTTCTTAAGTATTTGGCCATGTTGTGTCCATTTGTGTAAAACAGTCAGTGCAAACAAAGTGACCATTATAATATATTCTTTTATTCTTTTACTTGTTTCAGTCATTTGACTGTGGCCATGCTGGAGCACCGCCTTTAAGTTTTGTTTAAAAGCTTGTATCATGAGTTCAATTTTTGACTGGTTTTCAAACTAAATTTGAATTTCCAAGAAATTAATGTTCAAGGTCATATTTATAATTATAAAGTTTTCTTTTTTTTTTTATCATTTTCTACTAAACAACCATAGCTTTGACTGGTACAATTTTTTTTTTTTTTGTCTCTTCAGACAAGGACAAGTGTCTGAAATAATATTGAATTTTCTTCACTCCTTGTGGCAAATTAACTGATTGTAAAATATATTTTTCCATCTTCAAACTTTTATAAATTAGTTGGTTGAGACACTTCACACATCTCAGTTGAAATGTTTTCTTCATATTTTGACATTAAAAGCAAAATCTGTTATTTACCTCATTAGGCCAAATTTACAGTTAGAGGAAGACAGCTGGGGGCGATGTCATTAACAGATGGTAACTTCCAAGAGTGGGACACAAGCAAGTATAAAGATGAAATCTTTAGTGGTGTAATAACCCTTTCTATTAAAGACACAAGGTCAGAAATTTTAGGGAGGGGATTAGTCAATCATGTCAACCCCAGTATTTCACTGATACTTAATTTATCGACCCCGAAAGGATGAAAGGTAAAGTCGACCTCAACAGAATTTGTTAGTGGTGTATTAATGTTAATGTGGAGGCGCAATGGCCCAGTGGTTAGGGCAGTGGACTCACGGTCATAGGATCTCTGTTTCGATTCCCAGATCAGGCATTTTGAGTGTTTATCAAGCAAAAGCACCTAAAAGCTCCACGAGGCTCTGGCAGGGGGTGGTGGTGATCCCTGCTGTACTCTTTCGCCACAACTTTCTCTCATTCTTTCTTCTGTTGGCCTGCTCGCTTAGCCAGCGGGGTGGCGTCATTTGAAGGCTAAAACAATGTGAAGTGCATTGTGACCAGCGTTGTGTAGCAACATCTGATAGCCTGGTCAGTTACAGTGGTCACAGTAATAATGTTAATAATTATTTGTAATTTGGGCACAAGGCCAGCAATTTTGGGGGAGGGTATACATTGAGCCCTATACATGACTGGTACATTATTTTATCATCCCCATAAGCTGAAGGTAAAGTTGATCCTAGATTTGAACGCAGGATGTAAAGAGCCAGAAAAAATACCACAAGGCTTTTATTCTGTTACTCTGATGATTCTGGCAACCTCTCACCCTCTGACAATGTTAACAGTAATAATTTAATTATAATGACGAACTAATCTGGAAAATTGGTATCTTCATTTATTGTTGTGTGTTGGTACGAACAGGTTAAATAACAATTCCTTTATTCTTTTACTAATTTCATCATTGGACTGTGGCCATGCTGGTTACCAGCTTCAGTGATTTAGTTCAGAGTATCGATCTTAGTACTTATTTTAGACTGGTACTTATATCGTTGATTACTGTTTGTTGAATTGTGAAGGTATGTGGAGTGGTTAGGCTGTTGTACTCACAATCTAGCGATCGTGGGTTCAGTTTCCAGACCAGGCAGCATGTTGTGTACTTGAGCAAAACACTTCATTTCATTTTGCTCTCGTTCTCCTTTCGGTCAGTGGGTAATGTTGGCCTGCATGCCTAGCCAGTGGGGTGGTGTCATTCGAAGGCTAAAATGATGCAAAGTGCATTGTAACCAGTGATGTGTAACAACATTTGATAGTCTGGTCATTCATGTGATCATGTGATTTGTTGAATCAAATTTGATTAGATTGACTTCAGTACTTGACCAGGACTTTATTTTATTAACCTTGCAAGAATGAGAGGTGAAGTTAATCTTGGTAGAATCCAAAATCAGAATGTAAAGTGCCAATACAAATAATACAAAGAATTTTATCTGAAGAATTAATGTTTCTGCCAATCTACTGATCTCTTGGATAGAAAAAGTGCTACCATTGATAAATTGCTGTCTATAAAAAAAGTAACTATATCCAGAGGTGATTATGTTGGAATCATAGTTCAGGTAGATAATCCAGGAAAGCTATTCCTAGTTAACCAGAAATTATGATATGGATTATCTGAGGTTATTAATCCAGATTACCCAGTGTTGTCAATCTAAACTTATTAACAGATAATGAGAGAAATACTTCAACAACTACCTCGAATTAAGTATTGCAGTATACTATTTTTGCTTGAGAGTGTGTGTGTGTGTGTGTGTGCCTCTGGTTGTTTGATATTCATATATACATGCACTCACATACACATGTAATTATTATATATATACTATTATTACTTAATAACCTATAAGTCAGAAAAAAACAGTCAATATAAGAGAGGCCTTTTGGCACCTCAAATGGAAGGGAACACAGATTATTGAGGCTTTGGAAAAATTTTATGGAACTTGTGCTCCAAAAAAGACTACAGTCTACAAGTGGATTCAGTGATTCAAAGAAGGCAGAGACGACTTTGAAGACAACCCTCGCTTGGGAACCTCAAAAAATGACAAAAATATCGAGGCTGCTCGAAATTTGATTGAAGAAGATCGACAAATAACTGTCAATCAGATAGCTACATCCATAGACATTTCCTATGGGTCGGCAAATTCAATTCTTCATGATAATTTGGGACTGAGCAAGCTTTCAGCATGATGGGTCCCAAAAGCATTGCAGCCTGATCAACAGAATCTTCGAAGTGATCTCTCTTTAACATTATTGAACAAAATTGAAGCAGATGAAGAGCAATTTCTGGTGAAAATTATCACGGGAGATGAAACTTGGATTTACCGGTATGATCCTGAGTCCAAAAAACAGTCAAAGCAAAGGCTCCCATGTGGATCTTCAGGACCCATCAAGTTCAAATCTCAAAAGCTGGCTCAAAAAGTGATGGCCACGGTTTTTCTGGGATTCAGAGGGTGTGATACTGATAGATTACCTTGAAAATCAAAGAACAGTGACAGGAGCTTACTATGCTCAGGTTTTAAGGAAGCAAAAATACGCTTTGATTAAAAAACGGAAAGGGAAACTTCATAGTGGGGTCCTGTTTCATCATCACAATGCACCAGCGCATTCTTCGTGGGTGTGCAAGATGTCCTTCGAGAATTTCAATGGGAAGTGCTTCCTCACCCACCATATATATAGTCCCGATTTAGCTCCATCAGACTTTTTCCTTTTTCCAAAACTCAAAGAAATCCTCAAAGGAACCCATTTTAATGACATAGAAGAAGCAAAACATTGTGCCACTACATGGCTCCGAAAACGTCCTCCAGAATTCTTCAAAGACAGTCTTTGAATCTGGAAACATTGACTTGAGAAGTGCATTGACCTGAATGGCAACTATGTTGAGAAATAAGCTCACATATATATGTTGTTTTTGTAAAATAAATTAATTTCTTAAAAATTCCCTGAACTTTTTGATCCACCCTCGTATGTCTCCACTGTCCTGTTTTTGTTCCCAACTATGACCCTCCATAAATCCCAAATTTTATTTTGGTATTTGTAGGAGCAACTGCCTTCGAAGACTCCTATTGTTGTTCAATGCTCGAAATGAGGAGTAGATAGGCAGCCGACAACTGATGAAGGGTCGTTCTTTATGTTACTTGGCCTGTTTTCCATTTTTCCATTTGTTTCTCTCATTTGTTTGCGTATTTCTTGTTGTTTACTGTTTGTGACATCCTGTACCTACACACACACACACACACACACATATATATATAACTATTGTTATGTATATTCTATGAGTGATAAGGATCACAACTGTCATTACTGTTTTTAGTTTTGTAATCTATTCTAAATAATTTTATAACCCTTAGACTGTAATTATCAAATATATATACATATATATATATATATATATATATATATATATATATATTATATATATATATATATATATATATGTATTTGTAAATAATTGAAGCTTTTTGAAAGTCAGCTTAGTTTATTGCACAGAAACATTTTCAACTGATAATTCAGTTCCAAAGTTTATTATCAGTTAAATGAGAATAAATTAAGACACGATCTTACCAACATCAACAGTCTTTTAGAAATCCAGAAAGATATTTTGGTACATGTTTATCAAAATACATGTTGGCTTTGAAAAATAACTATATTAGAGACTAAAAAAGTTTTGGGGAATAGATTATTACATATCAAAACTTATAGAATAGAGTAGAAATCATTATGATCTTTGCCTTACAGAGAAAATAAATCTATAGTCTCACAAAAGCTCCACCAACAAACTCACTCAGAATTAATATCTTTTTGTTATCACAGATCAAAATATCTGTTAAAATATTTTAAATCATCAAATGACTAAAAATGAAAGAGTCAAGTTATTTTAATCCTCATTCTAAAAAAATGAAAAATAAAAATTTCTTCAGTTGATGTACATCAAATATTTGTTATTATATCTATATCTATATATATACAAACTAGCAGACGAATGACTGATAGTATCCTGCGATTAAATAGCTCATTCCAACTACTCCAAAAGTTTTGATATTGTTAATGCTCTTATTCAAGAATGCCTATATTTTATCTTGCATTTAAATATAAGATTGTTTCAATTATTTCTTTGCTTGATAACTGATAAAATGTGAAACTTATAGAAACAATCTATGCAATTTCAGTTTCACTCTATCTCTTTCTTATCTCTTTATCTATCTGTCTGTCTGTCTGGCTGCTTGTCTGCTCGTCCATCCATCCATATATGTCTCTATCCATTGTCACTGCCCTGTTTGATTTGTATTACTTATCTAGGATAGTACAGGATCTTATAAATTTTTATTGTTCTTTGAAGTACAAACAGAAGGTTAGTTACAGAAATTGTTTTGGGGTAATACTGTTATACTGTTTTTGTAAATTGTTATAGTTTATCATGATGAGAGGTTTTATATGCGCAGGAGTGGCTGTGTGGTAAGTAGCTTGCTTACCAACCACATGGTTCTGGGTTCAGTCCCACTGTGTGGCACCTTGGGCAAGTGTCTTGTACTATAGCCTCGGGCCAACCAAAGCCTTGTGAGTGGATTTGGTAGACGGAAACTGAAAGAAGCCCATCGTATATATATATGTGTGTGTGTGTGTGTATGTGTGTGTGTGTGTGTGTGTGTGTGTGTGTGTGTGTGTGTGTATGTATGTATGTATATGTTTGTGTGTCTGTGTTTGTCCCCACCGACATCGCTTGACAACCGATGCTGGTGTGTTTACGTCCCTGTCACTTAGTGGTTCGGCAACAGTGACTGATAGAATAAGTACTAGGATTACAAAGAATAAATCCTGGGGTCGATTTGCTTGTCTAAAGGCGGTGCTCCAGCATGGCCACAGTCAAATGACTAAAACAAATAAAAGAAAGAATATGGCAGACATGGTGCATATCCTTCTGCTATATCCTGCCTGAAGGCTACAATCTTGCTGAATCACCACCTTAGAAACTGCATCAGCTTCTATGACTCACCTTCTCTGATTAACTTTTGGTGAATGATAGTTTTCAAAGCTGCTACTTTCAGTTGCATTTTTTCCTGCATTATTGCTTTCCCTTCCAATGCCCACTTCCCTCTCAAAGACTCTTTGTCTTGCAAAGCCATCTGGTGACCCCACCAGTGCAGGTACCACTTAAAAAGTACTCAGTTCACATTGCAAAGTGATTGGCATTTGGAATGACATCCAGGTTTAAAAACCATGCCAAAACTGACATCGCTTGTATGAGAGCCTCATAAAAAGCACTCAGCCCACTCTACAGAGTGGTTGGTGTTAGGAAGGGCATCCAGCTGTAAAAACCATGCCAAAACAGACTAAGAAGCATGGCACTGGCTCCTGCTTGACTAGCTCTTGTTAAACGGTGCAACCCATGCCAGCATGAAAGGAGGACATTAAATGATGATGATGATGATGATGATCTTTGCTTTGTCTGGTATCACAGATAGTAGAGTATCCAGGTATTTATTGAATATATTTCTACTCTGTTTAGGTTTTTCCAATTTCTTTGTTAAGATGTTATTAAGCTGTGGCCCTTTGAACCTTTAACTATTGCTACATGGGATACAGGTGTTTAACATGGAGGGTTAGACCTTTAGGACTTTTTGGTGCCAATTAGTTCAAGGATTGATACAGTTGGTATAGCTCTCAGTATCAAAGTTTAGTGGTAGCATTTCAAATATCTTCCATGGATGAATGACTTCATATCTTTCCCATCTCTATATAAGTATATATATATATATATATATAATTTAAAAATAGGATAAAATCTTTATAAGAATTTATCAAGTAGTTAGCGTGAAAAACCTCATAAGGGAAAAATCCATCAATTTTTCCTCTTAAATATATTTATTTATATTGAGGGCATTACTATACATAAATGCCACAAGCTAGGAGGGACTCTTAAAGTCAAAACTCCCAAAATAGATAAACACATTGTACCG
>NC_043000.1:2990959-3085959 GCF_006345805.1 Octopus sinensis
AGAGAAACTCATGAATGAGGAGAGCTTGGCTACAGGGTGCATTGTTATTGTGAAGAATCCAATTCTTCATGATCCACAAATTTGGTCACTTTTGCCAAATGTCCTCCCTCAAATTCTTCAAAACATTACAGAAGAACTCTTGATTGACAGTCTGGCCCTAGGGGAAGAATTCTCAATGTACGGTACTACATTTCCAGGGGTGACACTTATTTCTTTATTGCCCACAAGGGGCTAAATATAGAGGGGACAAACAAGGACAGACAAGGGGATTAAGTCGATTACATCGACCCCAGTGCATAACTGGTACTTAATTTATTGAGAGGCGGTGAGCTGGCAGAATCATTAGTACGCTGGGCGAAATGCTTAGCAGTATTTCGTCTGCCATTACGTTGTGAGTTCAAATTCCGCCGAGGTCGACTTTGCCTTTTATCCCTTCGGGGTCAATAAATTAAGTACCATTTACGCACTGGGGTCGATATAATCGACTTAATCTGTCTGTCAGTCCTTGTTTGTCCCCTCTGTGTGTATCACCTTGTGGGTAATAAAGAAATAGGTCCTTAATTTATTGATCCTGAAAGGATGAAAGGCAAAGTCGACCTCGGCGGAATTTGAACTCAGAACGTAACGGCAGACGAAATACCACTAAGCATTTCGCCTGGCTTGCTAATGATTCTGCCAGCTTGTCACCCCCACCCCAAGGGTGACACTTATGGCAGGTTTTCCAGATTATTCATTGTCTTTTCAAGGATGTTTTTTCCACTTTTGAAGCACCCATGCCACTTGAAACATTGTGTACGACCCATTGCTTCATCACTATAATCTTGTCAAAGCATGCTCAATGTCTTTGTAGCAGACTTCCCAAGTTTAACACAAAATTTCACATTGGCTCTTTGTTCCAACTTCCTGTTCCTGACAAAATCGCAGACTACAGCATACACATGTTCACAAAAACATAAATTTCACATCTTGTGAAGTGAACACAGCAATATCACTTACAATAGGACAAAATTTATATTATTTGCTCTCATCCGAAGCAAGGCTCTATAACCTCACTACCTCCTCCTGGTCAAAAAAAAAAAAAAAAAGAAAAATGTGTGGAGGGGGTCCCTAATAAACCAGCCTCTCAGTCCACAAAAAAAAAAGGTCAATACTAGCTCTCACTGTGCATGCAGCTGTGTACTGCAATCTGTTGGCGCTCTACAGAACAAGTCCGGGAACTTTTTGATGTCATGCCATATATGTGAATGCACACACATACATATATTCTTAGAAAAGCAAAAACTAATGAATCCACACTCAAGAACAAAAATAAATCTTAAAAAACTTACTGCATAGAAAAATGATTCATTTGCTGTAATTATGAAAATTACTACAGCTTTGAGGAAAAAAATCTCTCAAGGAAAATTTTTGAAAAATTAAGTGTAAAATGTTATTATACAATAAAAAAATCAGTTCTTTCTTAGCACATTTCTATAAAACTCATCTTCAAATATCTGAAGTGTGAAAATTGCAATAATTTTGGGTTAATCAATGTTCTCAGACAAACTAATAGCAGCATATTTTTACAAGAAATTTTCCCAAAAAATAAAGTGAATTTGTGTGTGTGTGTGTCTTCTGTTTTTTTAATTATTTGAATTCTTCCCCTGAGGGATGAGTTGATCTCTAACAAATTTACAACACCCCTATCATTAGAATGTAGGTAACAAAAACAATGTCACATTTGAAACTCAAGGAAAGTCTTGTATATTTTTACTGTTCCACTTACAGCCTGTATTTGAAATGTGGGAGTTGGTTGATTTCTTTTTCTGGAAACCTTAACTTATTCAAACTGTCACTTAAGCATTTACTCACAATGTATGTGTGTATTTGCTTATATATATGTATATATATATATAATATATATATATATATATATATATATATATATATAATATAATATATATATATATATATATATATATATATATATATATATAATATATATTATATATATATATATTATATATATATAATATAATATATATATATATATCTATATATATATATATTATATATATATATATCTATATATATATATATGCATGCACAGGAGTGGCTGTGTGGGTAAGTAGCTTGTTTACCAACCACATGGTTCCAGGTTCAGTCCCACTGCATGGCACCTTGGACAAGTGTCTTCTACTATAGTCTCGGGCCGACTAAAGCCTTGTGAGTGGATTTGGTTGACAGAAACTGAAAGAAGCCCATTGTATATGTGTATATATGTATGTATGTGTGTGTCTGTGTTTGTCCCCCCAACATTGCTTGACAGCCAATGGTGGTGTGTTTATGTCCCCCGTAACTTAGTGGTTAGGCAAAAGAGACTGATAGAATAAGAACTGGCTTACAAAGAATAAGTCCTGGGGTCGTTTTGCTCGACTAAAGGCGGTGCTCCAGCATGGCTGCAGTCAAATGACTGAAACAAGTAAAAGAATATATATATGCATAAAAGTGAGTTTGGAGGGATATATAATCCAGGAGGATACCATATTAGCTCCCAGTTAAGTTCTAGTGAACAGCTAACCACTACTGTTAGTATTTAATGTCTGTGACTACAATTTGTTGCTAGTTACTCTGTAAATTCTTCCAATGGGTAATTCTACGTATGCTTCACTGGATGGTAAAAATTGTCTGGAGTATCTATCATTATCAATAATAATGAGTATGGAGATTTGTACATCCACAAAATTTATTTTAGAGTTATAAGATAACTACATTTGCAACAGTGAGTAGTTGCCGCTGCAGAAACACATGGTAGTGTGTATAACTATAAAATAAATTTTGTGGCTGTACAAGTCTCCATATTTTTTATTATTACTACTACTACTGCTACTACTACTACTACTGATGATGATGATGATGATGATGATGATGATAATTATTAATAATGATGATAATAATAATAATAATGATGATAATAATAATGATAATAATAATAATAATAAGTGAGAACTGTTGCTGCTCATGTATTTTAATTTAACTTAAAAAAAAAAAAAAATTTTTTTTAAATGAATGAACTATTGAGTTTGGTTTAATGGCCTACCAATGTATACTATGAGTTTCTTTGCCCTAGGAGTCGGGAAGACACTCGGCAAGAAATGGAAGCAAATTTGAAAGAAGAAAAAAAAAGTAATAATAATAATAATAATAATAATAATAAGAAGAAGAAGAAGAAGAAGAAGAAGAATAATAATGCCCTGATGCAGTACCAGGCAGTGGCTCTCATGGCTTCTGATCTTAACTGATTGGAAGTGTTATCATGTACATTGTTTTGTCTTGGTATAAAAGATGGTCTACAGCAAATATTCTGCTCAATGCCACAGATTTGCTTGTCAGTTGTTTGACTTTAACCAGTTGAGCATGTCCCTTAGTGGCTGACGATATGTGCATCTCTGATCATGAGCAGAAGTAGTTGGGGAGCATCATAGCCATGTGTTGAGAGGGATTCTTTGGGGTTTGAATAATTCACCCCTGGAAACATGGGTGGTTCGTTCAACATCCTTAAACAACCCTTATTCAGGGACCTTTTGAGTGGAATGGGTTACTCGACCAGAAGAAAATTCTAACTGGGCCCCTCCTGCAAGGTTATGTGCTGTTTATCTTGAGATAAGATCACCATGTTGCGCACATATGGTTGTGATGCATGTGCCTAGTGTACCCTTATCAGACGGGTAGTCATGATGGGTATACTGGGCTTTGTATATTTTACCCCAGTGTCACTTTGATGGCATGCACTGCTCTCTCACCCAATAATAATAATAATAATAATAATAATAATAATGATAATGATAATAATAATAATAATAAAGATCTGGAAATAGAGGTAACTTGAATGTGGAGCCTAAAAACAGAAACAATTAACCACTTGATGAAAATTTTCGGTCTTAGCATAACTACAGATACCTACCTGACGGTTGTCAATTTCCTAGATTTATCATTAGATCTAAATAAGAATATCTATAAACCTTATAGGAAGCCCAACGATAGACTTAGTTATATTAGTGTGGGTTCCTGCCATCCCCCCATAGTGTTTAAAAATTTAGTTAAAAACATTAGGAAAAGAATTTCTAGCCTCTCCTCCGATAGGGACATTTTTAATAGCATTGTCCTAGTATATAATAAGGCTCTAAAAGATAGCGGATTTAGTGAGGAAATAACCTATATACCTGCCACCAGTCCAATAATAAAGAAAAAGAAACAGGAATAGGAAAACTATTTGGTTCAAACACCCCTACTCACCTGAAGTGACCTTTAATATAGGCATATAGGCAAGTATTTCCTAGCACTGATAGATAGACATTTTCCAGTCAACCATACTTACAGAAAGCTCTTCAATAGACATAACTTTAAAATCAGTTTCAGCTCAACTACTAATTTTAAAAATATAATCGCACACAACACACAAAAACCACAATACGAAACCAGCTGTTCATGCAGGGATAAATAATTTGTGCCCGCTAAATGGAGCTTGCATGTCCGAGACCATCATTTATGAAGCCACCATGAACTTTATATCCACTAAGGACACAGTTTCGACGAAGAAATATGTAGGCCTTACAGAGGGTAATTTCAAGGCCAGGTTCGATAATCACACCTTGAGCTTCAGGCACTGGGATAAAAGGAAAACGACCAAATTATCCAGTCATATATGGTCCTTAGAAGATAAAGGTGTCGGTTACATCCATTGGAAGATCTTAGCCAAATGTAAGCCCTACACCAATGGCAGTGGAAAGTGCGGTCTTTGTGATATGGAAAGATGGCACATCTGGAAAAGCAGCTTAGACACTGCCACATGTCTAAATTCAAGAACTGGACTTTTCAGATCATGTCCAAATGTGGCTAAATATTTGTTACGTTTTTGGTCCCCCCGAGATTACAGATAGGACTTACTTTCTATATTGTGTCCACGTACAAGCTTTTTATGTCTCTATACTTTTTACTTATATTTCTTATATATTTTTTTTACATATTTATAGAGATATTGTTTTATAAATTTTTATTGCTCATATATTTTTTACACATAATTTTTTTGTATTCTACCTTCCACCCTGCATTTTTCCTGTGCATATATAGATGTGTATATGGAATTTTTTGTGTGCACATATGGATGTATGTGTGTGTGTAGTTATGTGCATATGTAGATGTGTGTGTTTTATCATGGTTACCGAATAATTGTCACTGGATTCTCTTGCTTGTGTGGCATGGTGCAGAGTCCTGTTGCCAGACATAGGGTTTTCCAGCAGCCACCCTCTTGACCCAGGGCAGCACTACCTCCTCCAAGCACTTGAGGTAGACCTCTGTGTTGAGTCTGAGGCTGTGTGGGAAGATGAATGGAGGCATAATGTCACCATCACTAGTGATCACTCCAAACACCATAATGTTGACTGGATGTTTGATTTTTATCATTCTGGTACATGTTTTGGGGACATGGCAAGTCCTCAGATCGACACCCAAACACTCTGAAATGTTTGTACTGAAGCTTCCGGCATATATGCCAAGCAGTGTAGCATGTTGTTTCCAAGTTTCTGGCAAAGTGAATTGTGTCATGGTGCTGTTTTTCTCAGAGACAGTGCCCACCTGACTCTACTATACTGGGTAGCTGAGAAATTAAAAAACAAACAATGCGCATGCATGAAATTAAAAGTATAAAATGGCGACAATTTACCCATCACACCCTGTATATGTATGTATGCATGTATGTATGTATGTACGTATGTATGTATGTATGTATGTATGTATGTATGTATGTATGTATGTATGTATGTATGCATGCATGCATGTATGTATGTATGTATGTATGTATGTATATATTCTTTTATTCTTTTATTCTTTTACTTGTTTCAGTCATTTGATTGTGGCCATGCTGGAGCGCTGCCTTTAGTCAAATCACATCGACCCCAAGACTTATTCTTTGTAAGCCTAGTACTTTTCTACCGGTCTCTTTTGCCAAACTGCTAAGTTACGGTGACCTAAACACACCAGCATCGGTTGTCAAGCGATGTTGGGGGTGGGGGAAACACCGAACAACAACATATACACACACATACACATATATATACATACATATACAACGGGCTTCTTTCAGTTTCTGTCTTCCAAATCCACTCACAAGGCTTTGGTCGGCCCGAGGCTATAGTAGAAGATACTTGCCCAAGGTGCCACACAGTGGGACTGAACCCGGAACCATGTGGTTGGTAAGCAAGCTACTTACCACACAGCCACTCCTGCACCTATATATTATATATATATACATTTATTTCAGTCATTGAATACCACCATGCTGGGGCCCTGTCTTGAAGGGGTTACACAATGAAATCAGCTTGTATTTTATTTTTCAAGTCTAGTACATAGTCTATTTGACTCTTCCTGCTGAACCGCTAAGTTACTGGGCCATAACCAAATCAATATTTGTTGTTAAGAGATGAGAGAAGAAAAACACACACACACACACACACACACACACACACACACACACAACACACACACACATACATACTTTCACTTTCACCCTTTCACACACGGTATCATATTTCATGACACTCTACACGTACACTCTTACACATGCACTTGTACACATACACATGAAGAAAATATACATATACATACATATACATATTGCATATATATATATATAGATACACAACAGAAGAGAACAACTACCTCCTACAACTACGATATATGCAGTCAGCCAGTCTCGCACTATGCACACACACACACAAAAAAGAAAACACATGATGTACAAACAACAAATATAACAACAACAACAACAGCTACAATAAGACACTGACAACAATGTCAAACCTATTGATTGAACTCCTAACAATGGTTCAATTCTCTGACCTATTTATTTGCCCTGATCCAATGCATAACCAGAACAGTGCCACGCTGGTTTCAAGCCTGTACATTTTTACGTTGTGCTAAAGTGCAGCCCACTTAACATTGCATTCCACTTCTTCTCACTAGAATTATCTTTATTTCTTCAGCACTTTCGGTTTCTTGTAATTTCTTTCTTTTCTCTTCTATTTTATCATTATTATTATTATTGTTATTATTATTATTATCATTATTATTATTATTATTATTATTATTATTACTTTTTATTTTTTATTTTTTGCTGTGTTCTTGTTTCTTTAGCTATGACAGTCTGCAGAAGAGTGTCTTCTGCATACTCTGCATCTCTGTTCTTTGTAGTAAACTAATGGATATATGAGTGAGTGAGTGAGTGAGTGCTTGCGTGTGTGTGTGTGTGTGTGTGTGTGTGTATGTGTGTGTATGTTGTATCTTTTATATATGTGTATATTGTGTATACATATATGTATATACACACATATATTTTGTATATATATATATATATATTGTGTGCGTATATGTGTATGTATGTAAATATGTGTGTGTGTGTATGTGTATATATATATATATGTATACATATATATATACACACATATATATATTTAAATATATGTATGTGGGTGTGTGTGTGTGCATATGTATGTGTGTGTATATATATTATGTATACAATATATATGTATACACACATTTTTTTCACACTTATATCCTTTTCTCTCTCTCTCTCTGTATATATATATATATATTATATATATATATACACACACACATACACACACACATGAATATATATGCATACACTATCTGCCTACATCCACACACATACACACACACACTAATATTTAATTTAATTTTCCTTTCATGATGTGAGTTTAAACCACCATGATTTTCAATAACAAGCTTGGAATATTTGGTGTTAGTGGTGGTGTTAGCATGAAAGAATCAATTAAATTGACACCTGCTTTGGGTTTTGATTGACCTTGGAATAATGAAAGGCAAACCTCAGCAAGATTTTATCTTAGAGTATAAAGAGCTAGAACAAATATATGAAAGGCCCAAAATTTTGTGAGAAGGGGTTGCTAGTTAATTATATTGATTCAGTACTTATTTATCAACAGCAAAAGGATGAAAGGCAAAGTCATCCTCAGCAGAATTTGAACTCAGAACACAAAACCAGAAGAAATACCACTAAACATTTTGTCTAGTGTGCTAACAATTCTTATTGCTTTATTGCTCACAAAGGGCTAAACATAGAGGGGACAAACAAGGACAGACAAAGGGATTAAGTTTATTACATTGATCCCAGTGCACAACTGGTACTTATTTTATCAACCCTGAAAGGATGAAAGGTAAAGTCGACCTTGGCGGAATTTGAACTCAGTATGTAACAGCAGACGAAATACTGCTAAGCATTTCGCCCGGCGTGCTAACGTTTCTGCCAGCTCACTGCTGTAATAATGGCAATAATAATGTTAGTGCTTGTGAAATTTTTGCTCAGAAAGAGTACAAGCATAGACACAACAAGGTAGCCCAAAAGCGCCACTGCTGTAAGTATGGATATGACGTTACAGGTGCTTGGTACCAACATATTCCAAAAACGGTAATGGATGGAGAGGGGAAGTTAAAGATCCTCTGGGACTTTGACTTCCAGACAGACAAGGCGAGCTGGCAGAATCGTTAGCACACAGGGTGAAACACTTAGCAGTATTTCATCTGCCGTTACGTTCTAAGTTCAAATTCTGCCGAGGTCGACTTTGCCTTTCATCCTTTCGGGGTCGATAAATTAAGTACCAGTCACGCACTGGAGTCGATATAATTGACTTAATCCATCTGTCTGTCCTTGTTTGTCTCCTCTGTATTTAGCCCTTTGTGGGTAGTAAAGAAATAGGTATTAGATCACCAAAGGCCGAATATAATTACCTTTAGGAGGGACAACCAAGAGCGCCTAATAATTGACGTGGCAGTGCCAGGAGGTCAACATGTCATATTGAAAGAAAGAGAAAAGGTTGATAAATATGGAGACCTGAGAATTGAGAGATTGCTAAGATGTGGCAGCTACGAGAGTCAGGCATAAAGGTTATCCCTATAGTCATTGGAGCATTGGGTTCAATACCACCTGATCTTAAAAAAACATCTGAAAATACCCTACAATCTAGATGTATTGCAAAAGTCGGCATTACTTGGAACTGTACGCTTATTGCATAAAGTACTGTCTGTCTGAGGTCCTTGCTGTGACAAACAGTACAGTATGATAATTGTAATTGAGTGTCACCATCATACAAGTGCTGTTATTTGTTTCCAACCCTCTATGAAAATGTCTAGTCATGGGGCAGTACTACCTTGGTTAGAAGCAAATGGCAGCTGGTGACAGGAAGAACATCCAGTTGTAAAAATATCTGCCTTAACCCCCTAGCATTTATACCAACTATATCAAGCCTTTTTCTCTTCGTTCTTCGCCCGGCTCACCGATAATCGGTGGACGCACGCAGTTGTCGAGTGGTACCCGCGTGAGCGGAAAAGACCACCCAGAAGACCTCCACGACGGTGGAGTTACGATTTCAGGAGGACGATTGGGATCACATGGATGAGAAAGGCATGATCCAGAGAGGAGTGGACAGCGTGCTGTGACCAGCGGTGTCAAATGGACGCCTGACGGACTGGTCGGTCAAAGTGATCAAAGTATGCATAGTCAATTCAAAACAATATGAATAAATATGCATTATGTTTAACAGAGAAATCTGAATGCTAAATGGGTTAATGAATTTAGCCTGACCAAATGCAAGCATGGAAAAGTTGAAGCTAAGATGATGATAATGCTGATGATGAAGATATAAAACTTGTTTGGAAACTGGTGAGGGTTGGTGATATGGAGGTCATCCAAGTGTAAAAAAAAATCTGCCTCAATGAATTCAGTTTGACCAAATGCAACCATGGAAAGGTGAAGCTAAAATGACTATGTTGATGATTATAACAATGTTAAATTCTGTGTGTGTGTGTGTGTGTGTGTGCACGCGTGTGTGCATGTGAGTGTGTGTATGCTGAAATAAGGTCTTAGTTGTACTTTGGTATCATAACTCATGAAAGAAAAAGTATGTCTATTTAGAATTGTGAAGGGAGAAATAATCTGTTGCCCTCTCTTCTCATTTTTTTCCCCTACTCTGCTTCTGTGGGTGGCTGAAGTATGCTATTTTCGATATAAATTAGATGTGAGTTTAATTTTGAGCTTAGATTTTTTTTATGAGTTTAAAAGTATGTCAGTAATTCTCTTATTAGCGGCAGCAGATAGAGAAGTGCAATCGCCATCATCACTTGCTATAAATTACAGTTTGAAGTAGTCAGAAAATGGATTTAATCCTAAACATAGCACCAAAAGAAAGAAAATTGCACAAAAAAAAAAAAAACGTCTTTGCCTCAAGGATAAAAGAAAAAAAAAGATAACCAAAAGAAATTTGTGCTATTTTATCCCCTTTAATTCTCTCTAATAGCTACATACAACTACACTCAGCTATGTGTAGTCACACACAGCTTCACACTGGTTATAAAATTTCCTTGAAATAGAATTATTCTCGAAAAGTAATATTTGAATTCAATAGTCTTTTCAGGAGATTTAAAAGGGGTTGTCCATAAATACAACAGTTGGTTATATATAATTTCTTTTTATTTTTTCCCCGGTGTTTACCATAAAAGACCACCCAACTCAATGGATCTTGCTGCTAATAATAATGCCGCAGTAAATTTCATGTTGTCACTATAATACATTTCAAGCATAAATGTTCATAATTTTCCCTGTTCATTCATTTCCATGCTAGCATGTCTCAAATGAATGTCTTACTGTGGCACTGCTTTTTTTCCCTTTTTTGCAGTGAGACACCCTGTTGTTGCTAATCCACAGCTAATTTTCGTGTAAGGGATCTCTTATTTCATATGTCTGGAAAGGCATGAAGCAAATGGACAATTTATTGACAGAAGTGACAACGACACTGTTTTCTAACAAGTGGCTTTCATAGAGCACCGATGTAATGAAACACACACACACGAATATGTGTGTGTGTGTATATATATATATATATATATATATATATATATATATATATCATCATCATCATCATTTAATGTCTTTGTTTCCTGATGGCATGAATGAGTTGGATGGTTTGACAGATCTAATGGCTTCAAGGACTGCATCAAGCTCCAAATATATAAATATATATATATGATAAATAATATCTTGGACTTTAACTGTTCTTTCTAGCATAAGGGATTCCTATGATGGAAGCCTCTTAATGTGTTTTAATGTTCACTGTATTTTATATGAATATTTATATATATATGTATGTATGTATGTATGTATGTATGTATGTATGTATGTATGTATATATGTATGTATACATAATGCATACATAATATCATGGAAAATCCTAGAAAATCCTAGAAAATCTGGGCCCCTACAACAACAGCAGCAAGCATATTGCAAGCTGTGCATGGCTGGATGGGCAAATATATTAAAGAACTCTCTCAACCCAGGGAACATCTTAAATTGGAAACAATTCAAATTTTGTATGAGTCCATACCTCATAGAATTCAAGCTGTAATTACTGCCAAAGGCGGTCCTACCCCATGTTAAAATAAATTTGTTTGAAATTTCAAGGTGTTTCCATTATTTTGTCCAATCCCTGTAGGTGCAGGAGAGCCTGTGTGGTAAGTAGCTTGCTTACCAACCACATAGTTCTGGGTTTGGTCCCACTGCTTGGCACCTTGGGCAAATGTCTTCTACTATAGTCTTGGGCCGACGAAAGCCTTGTAAGTGGATTTGGCAGATGGAAACTGAAAGAAGCCCATTGTGTATATATATATATATATATATATCTACTACATATGTGGGAAATTCTGTTTGTGGAGTTGTTAGCTAACTCCTCCTACATTGTTTTATCAGTTTTGATGAAACTTGACACGTAAGTAGAACTCATGCCTGGAAACCTCATGGCATACTTAAATTGTTGAAAAAAATCGATAATAGGGCCCTTGAAAGGGGCCCTATTATCGAGTTTTATATTTAATATATATCTAATATATTTTATTTTAAAAACAAAGGGAAGTAACCCTTTCATTTTTCTAAATTATTTGGTAAAAATGAAATTGAGTAGACCTATCTCTTAGTATTTGAACTGTTAGAGTTATTTTCGCAATTTATCCAGTACAAGACTTAACCCTTTAGTGTTCAGATTATTCAATCAAATATAATGCCTATTGATTCCCATTTATTTGAATTAATCATGCATTATCTCATATCTTCAAGATCTTGATGGTGTAATTACTTAATGTAGAATAACATTGTAGGGTAGGTGTGAGAGCCTGGATCTGGTCAGTTTGAACATAAAACAGATTAAATATTTTGGCCGGATATGGCCGGTTTAAATACTAAAGGGTTAAATAAATAGTATTTTCCTAAACAATAGATTCACTTATTTCAGTTAGTGACTTATTCACGAATATACCAACACTAGTGCCTTTGAGGGTAATATTCTCTGTGAATGCACAAAAGCCTTTTTCAGAGTTATTTACTTTCAATTGTTATTATCTCATATCTGATTAGCCTGTTATTATGTAACATGCTTCATGATTTTAGTATACATACCTTATTAGTATTTCCTCCTATGTTCTATATACTCTTGGAATGCATTAAAGCCCTTTTCAGGGCTACTATATTTGACTTCTTACTATCAGGTAACTAATTTCATGTTATTACATAAATGACTTCACAGTTTGGGTAATCATAAAATGAGATCCTGTTTAAGACAATTTGGTATTCTCTGTAAATGCACAAAAACTGTTTTAAGGGCTACATACTTTGTATTGTTGTTATTGGATTAGTGAAACAATTATGAGAATGGAAGCAAGGGATAAGCCCCACTTTCCCAGGAATGACTGGGTACGTCAGCTAGTTTATATATACGTATGTTTGTGTATCTGTGTTTGTCCTCCCCACCATTGCTTGACAACAAATGCTGGTGTGTTTATGTCCCCATAACTGATAGAATAAGTACTAGAGTTACAACGAATATGTTCTGGGGTTGATTTGTTCAACTGAAGGCAGTGCTCCAGCCTGGCTGAAACAAATAAACAAGTAAAAGAGCATATAATAACTAGGATGTTGAAATAGATAGATTGATTTGTGTCTGTATACACCACTGGTATGTTATAAATATAAATATTGTATCATTTTGTATGTATCAGCTACATGATAAGTACATACTACATACACAGAGCTGTGCAGCAAACGTATCAATCTTATTTATTATAAAACATCACAAAATTATTAATTCCTACATATCTGAATGTGAATAAAAATGAATGGAAAATGTAAGAAAATTAAAATAGAAAGTAATAAAATCAATTTTTAATATAATTTCTATCAAATCAATAATGATTTTTTTTACTTTTAAGAATGAAAGGTGTTATTATTCAGAACATTCTCTGAATGGAACTGAACAGAATTGCTGAAATGAATTGCTTTAAAAAAAATTAAGCTGAGCTGAAATGTATGTTGTAGAAGGATTGACGACAATGAAGACAAAAATAAGAAAAGTGTGTAAGTTTGTCTTCTATTCCTAGCTGGTTTATTATAAGACATAGGGGGTCCCTTTTCATTTAGGGCATGCTATTTGAGTGAAATTACTGAAATGAAAAGTGATGTAGACTTGACTGAAGCGTTTAATGGTTGATGAAAGAACTACTTTATAAGAAACAAATATTAATTGGATTTCATTGATAAATGTTCATAGATAAGTAAAAAGTAGTCCATAGTGAAAGAAAAGTATTTGTCATTGGAAGGAATGCATCTGTTATGTGATTACTGGAAGTAAAGAAGATGTGTATTTCAAAAAAAAAAAAAAATTGTAGCGTATCTATGAAATAAAAATAGAGAGGCACAGGAGTGGCTGTGTGGTAAGTAGTTTGCTTACCAACCACATGGTTCCGGGTTCAGTCCCACTGCGTGGCATCTTGGGCAAGTGTCTTCTGCTATAGCCCCGGGCCGACCAATGCCTTGTGAGTGGATTTGGTAGACGGAAACTGAAAGAAGCCTGTCATATATATGTATATATATATGTATGTGTGTGTATATGTTCGTGTGTCTGTGTTTGTCCCTCTAGCATTGCTTGACAACCGATGCTGGTGTGTTTACATCCCCGTCACTTAGCGGTTCGGCAAAAGAGACCGATAGAATAAGTACTGGGCTTACAAAAGAATACGTCCCAGTGTCGATTTGCTCGATTAAAGGCGGTGCTCCAGCATGGCCGCAGTCAAATGACTGAAAGAAGTAAAAGAGTAAACGAGTATAAGTAATATTGAAAATAAACACAAGTAAGTAGTGTTAATATTTTGATTAACCCTTCCTGTCTGTTGAGAAGGTAGAGGGCTTTTGAAATCAATACAGAAATGCTAATATGGTTGCATATGCTTGGTGCTACTATATGAGCATGAAGAGGAGGTTATGTATGATATGCTCTAGGATTTTTTAAAGAACATAGCAGATGCTTAGACCAGTCAAAGTAACATAATGGAATCACTTTGGGATGACTCAAAAGCCCGTGTAAATCTTTGATTCCAAGAAATGATTTTGAGGTTTATCTGTAAGAACATCAATTGTATTCACTTAGTCAGATATGTGCTGGAAAGGCACCATTCGAGCATGATCGTGACCAGTGTCGCCTTACTGGCATTCGAGCCCCGTGCTAGTAGGATATTAAGAGCACCATCTGAGCGTGATCATTGCCAGAGCGGCTATCTGGCCTCTGTGCCAGTGGCATGTAAAAGACACCATTCGAGTGTGATCATTACCAGCATCACCTTTCTGGCACCTGTGATGGTGGCACATCATCATCATCATCGTGTAAAAATATTCGAGCGAGGTCGTTACCAGTACCGCCTGACTAGCCCCCATGCCAGTGGCATGTAAAAGCATCCACTACACTCTCAGAGTAGTTGGCGTTAGGAAGGGCATCCAGCTGTAGAAACTCTGCCAGATCAAGATTGAAGCCTGGTGCAGCCATCTGGTTTGCCAGCCCTCAATCAATCATCCAACCCATGCTAGCATGGAAAGCGGATGTTAAACGATGATGATGATGATGATGAATTCAGTACAGTAACAAAGCTGCCATTCTTTATTCCTACCTTTATTTTTCTTAACTAAATATAAGATCATTTGTTGACCTGTGTTATACTGTAATATAGAATAGTCTCATGATTTCCTAACTTCATTTTCAAATATGTGACTCATGAAGGAATGGCTGTGTGGTTGAGCAGTTTGCTTCCCAACCACATGGCTTCAGGTTCTGTCCCATTGCATGCTACCTTAAGCAAGCGTCTTCTACTATCACTTGAAGTCAACCAAAGCCTTATGAATAGATTTGGTAAATGGAAACTGAAAGAAGCCTATTGTAGCCTGTTGTGAATGTATGTGTGTGTGTGTGTGTGCGTGCATGCATGTGTGTGTGATAATGATGATGATGAAAATTATCTCAATGGTCATTCTGCATACTGAATGTAGGTAGTGGGCCTGGGTCTCACTTATGTAATGTAGGGAGAACAATCAGAACTCCTCCGATATAAATTGTCTATGTTGTCCAATAATTTCAATTGGATAATCTTATTGAAGTTATCATTCCTACATAGAGGAAGTTCTTGCCTACTAATTGCTTAGGCAATCACAATTGATCAAGGTTTTCCAACACACTATGTGACATTTGTGATACCCTGCCATACTTCTTTTCAATTGACAAGAGATTTTGCAGAGAGGAAGCAAAAGTTTGGAGAGATGCATCTATTACACTGTGAAGGGATGAAACATTAGTTAACACATGTAGTAGAACTTCAGGTAACACAGGTGAGAGAAAGAGGAAGGTAATAACTATCTAAGTTTTAAGCTGGTGAATAACATCTATGTATCTCTTTTGCAATGTAAAATTACGAGTAAATAGGGGTTAAATTAGTTCTGAGGAAGGAGACACCCATTTAGAGTAGCAATAAAACATACCTAGTAATCATTGTAATTATTTAGCATTGATATATTGTTGGGCGCTCAATGAAGGGGTTGTGATCTTTCTGGATTTGGTTGTGGAGAATTATCTTCTATTCTGTATTTTAAGTAACAAATTAATGCTTGGCAGAGAAGATATTTGTCACTGGCCAATGTAATGATAGGTAAATTCTGTCAAATTCCCATCATGCACCTCAGTAGTTTTGTTAACGACGACAACAACAATAACATCGTTAACACAGGTGTACATTCCTTTGATTTTATTGTTGGTGACTATAATATCCATCACTCTTTGAAAAGCACTTATGACATTAGTCACACCAAAGGAGAACCTTTTAAACTGGAATATGCATCAATCAGCTTGAGATGCAGTTTATCTCTCATCGTTATTATTATGGAACAGAATCTAATGGTATGCTGCTTTCAGATACAGTTTTCTGTAGAATTTATTGCAGGAAATTGAATCTATTAGAACTTAATATAGGGAAGTGAGTAAGTAGTAAGGATTTTTTTTTGTGTGTGATTAGTTGATAATAAGGTGTTGTTTACAACAGATTTTTGTTACTACTATTTGTGCTTGCCATAGAGAAACCAAGATCTCAGTATTTGTGTCTAGCACAGGCACAAATTATTCTCAGTACTTTCACACGGATTTGGTTGGCTTAAGGTTATAGTAGAAGACACTTGCCTGAGGTGACATACAGTAGAACTGAACATGGAACCATGGGGTTGGGATGCAAGTTTCCCAACCATGTCATTAGAGAGACCTGCATGGGGTGGATGCAGATGTCTTTAAAATAAAACTGGATCTCTTCCTGTCAGGTGTCCCAGATGAACCAACTTCACGGCAGGAGGTGCAGATGAGGGCAGCTGCATCAAACTCTCTCATACACCAAATGTCAATTGCTAAAAAGCATTCGTGAAGTAAAATCATGTAGCAACACCGAATGGCAGTGCCCCAGCATGGCCACAGCTCGTGAGCTGAAACTAGATAAAATAAAAAAATAAAAATAAAAAATAAAAATGAAAAAAAAATTAGTCATAATATTTGAAAATGATGTTAGAAACCTGTGAACTTTTTTTTACTTTGTGGTTATTTTACATTGAACACAGACTGACAAATGGTCTCATTCATATTTAACCCTTAAGCATTCAAACTGGCCATATCCACCCCAAATATTCTACTTGTTTTATGTTCAAATCAGCCAGTTCTGGCCTCTCGCTCCTAACCTACAATGCCATTCTAAAAATAAAACAATCGCAACATTGAAATCTCAAAATTATGACTCACAAAACAATGTGAACAAATAAGCATTGCATTTGACAGATTAATCTTATTTCTTTACTACCCACAAGGGGCTAAACATAGAAGGGACAAACAAGGACAGACAGAGTGGTTAAGTCGATTACATCGACCCCAGTGTGTAACTGGTACTTAATTTATTGACCCCGAAAGGATGAAAGGCAAAGTCGAACTCAGCGGAATTTGAACTCAGAACGTTAAGACAGACGAAATACCGCCAAGCATTTCGCCCGGCATGCTAACGTTTCTGCCAGCTTGCCGCTTTTGACAGAGTAATCTGAGTGCTAAAAGGTTAATTACAAAAGAAAAAGAGAGAAAAAAACAGGGAATAATAATCTCTTTTGTTCATGTATCAAATTGTCTCTATATTGAACACCTCAAAACACATGTAGCCAGGATGAAAAGCAAAGTTAGCTTCTGAAGGATTTGAACTCTGTGAACAGCTGTAACTATATACTGCAAAGTCTTTTGTCCAACTCTCTAATTATCCTACCAATCCAGCACCCTTCAATAATACCATAACCAATAAACCATTTTTTTTCTTTTTATCCATTTCATCAAATGGAGAAAGACGGTGAGGTTTAATAGCAGTTGCTTTCAAAGCATTATGTAGGTGAGGGAAAATCTGAAGGGTGAAATAATCCTTTCTACTAAAGGCACAAGTCCTGAAATTTATGGGGTGTGACCAGTGAATTACATTGATCCCAATATATGACTGATAATTAATTTATCGACCCTGAAAGGATGAAAGGCAAAGTCGACCTTAGTGGAATTTGAACTCAAAACATAGACAGATGAAATGCCTTTAAGCATTTTGTCCAGCATGTTAATGATTCTGCCAGCTCGCTGCCTTCTGAAGGGGGAAATAACAGAAACAGGTTGAGCGAAAATAAAATCTTTTAAATAATCCTCTGAATTTTATAAATAGGCATAGGCATGGCCGTGTGGTTGAGAAGCTTCCTTCCCAAGAGGCAAGAAGTTAAACCCTAAGTAAGGCATGTGTAAAATTTGAATGAAATTGGTTGTATAGTTCTCAAGTTTTAGGGAATCAGGGTGGAGAAGATATGATATTGCTGTGGGCTCGCCCTAGGCAAAAAGTTAAACATTTTTGCTGATGACACTCCCCGGACCCTAAGTAAGGCATGTGTGAAATTTGAATGAAATTGGTTGTGTAGTTCTCAAGTTTTAGGGAAACACACAGACAGACAGACAGACACACATTCTCAGTTTTATATATATAGATTACATGATGAGATTCTGTAAATAAATGAATTATTAATGTTCTTTGTTCCTGATATAGATCAAGAATTACAACCTGAAATTTCCAGTCATTGGACTGCAGTCATGCTGGGGGAAACACCTTGAAGGGTTTTAGTCAAACTAATTAACCCTAGTAGTTATTTTTAAAGTCTCATACATTATCAGTTCTCTTTTGACAAACTGCTAAGTTATAACGATGAAGTAAACCAACTCCAGTTGTCAAGTGGTATTGGGGACAAACAGACAAAACACACACATGTGCGCACACACACACACATACACGTATATTTGAAAGGCTTCCACAGTGTCAGTCTACCAAATTCACTCACAAGGCATTGATCAGCTCAGAGCAATAGTAAAAAAACACTTACCCAAATGCTGCACATTGGGACTGAACCCAGAACCATGTAGTTGCAACGCAAACATCTTAACCATACACCTGATGCAATCAAGGATAACTATTGTAGTATTTCAGTTGATGTAATCTGCAATGTGGCTGAAGACTGAAGGTGAAATGGATAAAGATAGCAGGCAAAATGTGTCTATATTCTTCAGCTGAAGCTAAGAGTTTGAAAACAATGTTTAAAACAGTAATTTCCCAGTGTGCCTACTTTGAGCTCAGAACTGATGAAATGCCATCAAACTGATGTCTTATCAGAAATTTTCTCCTCATTGGTCTTTCTGTTATTGTTATATTCCATTGAAGAAAGTCATATTCTGAAGTAGTTCCTGGTTAAACTTGTGAAAATATTTTCGTGTTTGAGTGGAAGAATGTCCAGTTAACATATTGCAGATGGTGGCTGCTTGCCTTCAACTAACGTACACCATAAAACACCTTCCATTTATTTTTTATTTCATTCCCTGACACTTATCCTTCTACCTAACTATTTGACTCTCTGAGGAAGAGCTTAAGCTCAAAATGTCAAAGACACTTCTACTTACTTACCTCTCATTGAACTTTGTTCTCTCTAGGGTTTGCCTGTTGTTCTTGTCATAATTTTTGCATATACATATATATATATACATACTCAAGCACATGTGTGATTCTTGTAGATATCTTTATCATTACAATATATACATGTACATTGTCATGTGTGTGTGTATCATATATATACATATATGTCATCCATATATATATATATATATATATATATATATATATATGATTTTTATATATTGCAACACTATTATTCCTGTATATCTCTGTAGCATTTATATGGAATCCTATCTTTGTTTTCAATCCTTTACTCTGCATAATAACCTTTTACAGAGTATTGCATTTGGATCATTTTACCAGTTCTACTAGAGATTATTATTTTTCATTTGAATCACATTATAAGATGATCTTATTTTCTTTTATTCTTGAGAATAATATTTTGTCAATTTTGCTATATCTTTATCCGTGCGATCTGTAATATTCTGTAGATAATATAGTTATAATGTTATATTTATAGCATTTTTATCACCAATGTTTTCTGCCAGGCTTCTATAATTCCAGTGTTTGATGTTTTCAGATTTATTCTGTCTGACTATATATATTACATTTAAATTAAGACTCAGTAATCAGAATGATGAGTTTTACAATAAGTTATTTGTTTATATTGTTTAGCTTTCACTTTTCATGCTAGTATGGTGTAGATGGGAAATGAGTTGAGACAACATTTTTAGGGCCATGGACAGATGCTTTTCCTAAAGCCAACTGTTAGCTATTTTTCAAGTAGGGGATTTTTTTTTTCTATTACAGGGGAATTTGAAAGCATAGAGATAGAGGATGACTTGTCAACAGCAAATGACGACAAACACCATCAGTTACAGACAGAGATGTTGCTGTTTGTAGTTTGTAAGCATTCACACATGCACAGATGCTTGTGTGCACACTCATACACAAACATACACACACGCAGAGTCCACATCTATACACATTTCTTTCTGGTCAACCTAGGGCTCTTCATCATCATCATCATCATCATCATCATCGTTTAACATCCGTTTTCCATGCTAGCATGGGTTGGACTGTTCGACCAGGGTCTGGGAAGCCTGGAGGCTGCACCAGGCTCCAGTTTGATCTGGCAGTGTTTCTACAGCTGGATGCCCTTCCTAACGCCAACCACTCAGTGAGTGTAGTGGGTGCCCAGTCGAGGCGGCACTGGCAACGGATGGTGCTTTTTATGTGCCACCAGCACTGGTATCACAACTACAATTTTCATTGATTTTTTGATTGATTTCGATTTCACTTGCCTCAACAGGTCTTCGCAAGCAGAGTTTTGTGTCCAATGGCTACATCCCAGGTAAAGGCCCCGGGTTATAGTCTCACTCTTATAGAAAGCATTTGCTCAAGGTTGGACATAATAGAAAACATTTGCTCAAGGTCACTTGAGGTTGCAGTTGGACTAAACCTTAAGTTACATGATTCAGGAGCAAACTTCTTAACCACAGAGTCACGTCATCCCCTGGCTACATATCATCATCATCATCATCATCATCGTTTAACGTCCGTTCTCCATGCTAGCATGGGTTGGACGGTTCGACTGGGGATCTGGGAAGCCAGAAGGCTGTACCAGGCTCCAGTCTTGATCTGGCAGAGTTTCTACAGCTGCATGCCCTTCCTAACGCCAACCACTCCGTGAGTGTAGTGGGTGCTTTTTACGTGCCACCTGCACAGGTGCCAGGCGAGGCTGGCAACAGCCACGGCCAGATTGGTGTATTTTACGTGCCACCGGCACGGAAGCCAGTCGAGGCGGCGCTGGCATCGGCCACGAGTCGGATAGTGCTTTTTACGTACCATCCGACTCATGGCCGATGCCAGCGCCGCCTCGACTGGCTTTGCATATCTCTTTGCATATTCAAATTTTTTTTATTCTGTTACATTAAACATTTTCCATTTCTTCCAGTTGGAATGTCATTGGTCATGCATTGGGATCAAGAATCTTTCAGTCTCGACTCAGACCAATGGCATTCTTCTGAACTTGTGCTGAGTTGTTTCCTGTTTATTTTCATCTCTGCTCAGTCATGGCAAGATATTAGCAATGCAATGGTGTAGTGGTTGTCAACCATTTTTTGCCTATGAACCTCTTGAATTCCTATTTTATTCAGGGGTAGATCCTCAAAGCCATTCAATGTCAAAAAACTCCCATTATTATTTTTTTATGATTAAATATTACTAGGAATTATATTAAAAAACATTTGAGTATTTTGTGTATTGTGAAAATATAACCAGTTTATTACTCATACATTTTAACAACAAAATCTTATATGGAACTTCAAGGGCCATATAGACCCCAATTGAGAACCAGAGAAACAGAACTAGTCATGTGCTGCCTAGGCGACCCTTGAGTTTGTTGTCCTTCTCCTACCATCTTCCAAGTCTATCTAGGCTTATATAGCTGACCCCAAACTGCTGCTCTCATAAAAGCATGGCCCATGGCTATACTGCTCTAGCCAACGTGAGTGCCACCTGAGACAACCCTTGAGTTTGCCACTTCCCGACTGCTGGGCTTCTAACTGTATAGAAGCTTATACAGAAGACCCAAAACTGTCACTCACTCATAAGAGTACCATCCAGCACTACACTACTGTAATTAAAGTATGTGATGCTCCCCCAAAAACAGTATAATCCTGGGCTCTGCTACTATTACTAGAGTATGTGCTGCCAGGGACAGCATCTAAGTTTACTGCCCCAACTCAGGCCTCCAAGCTGAAACAGGCTTAAACTACAGGCTCAAATGTGCTGTCCCCACAAAAGCATTGCTCAAGGCTATGCTATTGTAACTAAGTAGGAAGTTCCTTGCCACATCTTTAACCCCTTCGTTACTGTATTTATTTTGAGATGCTCTGTGTTTCTTTCAATTACTTTCAATATAACAAAGAATTTAGTAAAGTAACTTAGTTATCATTCAGCTAGTGTTAGGAATGTAAATTGTGACTAAGGTTTGGTGGAAGATTTTAATTCAAAACTCATGAAAACAAGACATTTGTACTCAGAGCCAGAGCCAGTTTCAGCCGGGTTGGTATCAAAAGGGTTAATATGACATTTTGGTATTGGTAGTAATTGGTTTATTATCACATATACTTTAAATTCTTAATCGTACAAGTGTCAGATTTGATTTCCATTCTAATCGGTAAGTTATCTTCAAGCTGAGCCGACCAACAGGAAACCTAGGGGTAGACCAAGAGTAAGATGGTTGGATGATATCCATAGTCTCAGTTGATCATGCTTGGGAATTCAGTCAGAAGATCTAATGACAGTTGCTTCTGATAGAACCATATGAAGGAGGTGCCTAGGGATTCTACCCCATGCTCCTCACAAGAATAGTGAGTAAAGAAGGTGGATGGATGGATGGATGGAGGGATAGATGGATGGGTTTAATTATGACAATTTCATAATACATGGGTTACCCTAGATTTCAATGGCACATGGCTTAGTGGTTAAAGTATTCAGCTCATGACTGTAAGATCGTGTGTTCAATTCCTGGCAGTGCATTGTGATCTTGAGCAAGGCACTTTATTTTATGTTGCGCCAGTCCGCTCAGCTGGCAAAATGAGTAGTACCTGTATTTCAAAGGGCCAGCCTTGTCATATTCTGTGTCACACTGAATCTCCCTAAGAGTATGCATGTCTGTGGAGTACTCAGCCACTTGCATGTTAATTTCAGTCAGGTTGTTCCATTGATTGGATCATTTGGAAGTCTTGTTGTAACCAACAGAGTGCCAGTTCTAATTTTGTTAAATAAATTCTCAGTTCCTAAGAAACTAATAATGGTTTGGGTTGGCAACAATTAGAAGAAGAGTTTGATGAAAATGTAACTCCACTCTTGCGCCTGTCACTTACTCTTCAACTTTGGTTATGGACAAGTAAAATGATATTGTTGTTGTTATTGTTGTTGGTGGTGGTTAACAGAAAAAAAAAACATCTTTTAAATTAAAATTACACTTGTTGTAAAGAAACAAAATTTTTTTTAAATATTTAAAAGAAAAAATAATATAACACTTGTAGTGAACAGAAAAAAAAAATCTTTAATTAAAATCACACCTGTGGAAGGTAGTGATATTTAAACAATGAAATTTCGGTAATAAAAACTAAGTAGTGAAATGTGAGCAGCAAAATTAGTTTCAGTTTGGGTAATTAGAATGTTTTCAGCCTAGATGTAAGGTTTTTATAACTCAGAATACATTCTAAAATCTGTTATATTACTAGTTAGAGAAACATGAACAGTAAAATGTAGACAGGGAAATATGCCAGTGAATATAATAGGCTATGAAATTTGGGAACTTGAATGAAAAAAGTGAAATAGTTTTCTTGCTGTAGAGCAGCTACATCACCATCATCAACATCATTTAACATCTGTTTTTCATGCTGGCATGGGTTGGATGGATTGCAGGCATGGGTGTTTCTTAAGTAGCTTGGCCCAGGTGATTTTTGCATGGCACTAGCACAAGGGATTTTTACAGGGGTCGCCACATGGCTTGTAAGACAAGGACCTCTCAGCTGAGAGAGGGAGAGGAACTGAGAGAAGTGGCTGTGTGCCAAGCAAGAGGTAGGAGTATGATAGAGGATCAGTGATAGTTGTCATACTACAGAGGAGATACTGGGCTACCCCACCCAAATTTTAGAAAAGCGGAGAGAATGTTTGGGTGAAGCCAGAAAGAGATAAAAATAGTGCCAATGAGGTATCTGGACACTAGATGAAGTTCAAGACACTAGTTGATTAGAAGTAAGTCGGGTCAGATGAACTAGGAATGTGAATGGGTGGAATTTGCAAGTGTGTATGGGGGTTGTGAGAGATGGTGATTTTTACCTTTTCTACTTTGGCTCCCAAACTCCATAGCCTATATTTTTCACTGCCATATTCCTCTGACTAAATTTCCCTTTTCGTATTTCTTTATCAGGTAATAAAACAGAGTTTAGAATGTTTTGTTCATTATAAAACCTTTTGCATAGTTTGAAAACACATTGATTATCCTTAGCGATATTTCTATGTAATTCTTACTTGAGACCTGGATGTAGCATGTCCAAATTGTTGAGAAGTTCGCTTTACATCACAAGGTCCAAGGTTCAATCCCAATGCATGGTATGTTGGGCAAGTGCTTTTTTTTTTATCAAAACCTCAAATAGTCCAAAGCCTTGTGAGTCAAACTGGGCTGATGAAAACTATGAGGAAGCCTATCAGATTGATTGTATCTGTCATTTAAAGGTCCAGCCTTGACCCACTGTATCAGGTTGATTTCACTTGAAGCTTACATTAAGGGTACACGTGTTTGTGGAGTGTTCATCCACTTTACTTATTTAATTCCTTTGTTCCCCATGGAGTTGAGGCCATTGATGACACTTTCCCACTGCACTTGATTCTAGGCCGTCTTTTCTGCTTCTCTCTGGTTAAATCCCTGCTTTTTCAGCCCTGCCTCAGTATCCTACTTCCAGCTACTTTTAGGGCCTCTTCTCTTCTGCTTCCCTTGTGGACATATGTTTCCCTAAGGGAAAGCTTTCCTCTCCCCACTCTTGTTAGTTTTGAATTATCATCAATGCTTCTGTAACTTTGATTTTTGTAGGTAGATGTGTTGGCCCTACACAAACCCATTTTTAGCCCCTAGGAAGAGGTGGTCCATATTAGTCTGGCCTCTATCCTTTGACCTGTTCAGCATGGGGAGCCCTACCAGGAGCTTGCTGATACAAGCTACTACAGCTTGTATACTGAGGATACAAGCTACTACACTGCAACAAAAAAACTAGATATTATAGTGGAGTGGTGGAATGTTCAACCACTTACATGTTAACTCTTTAGCACACAGATTATTCTATCAAATATATTACTCTTTCATTCACATTGTTTTTAATTGATCAGGTATTATTTTGTAGTTTCAATATCACGACGATGAAATTGTATATTTTTAGAATGGCATTGAAGGGTAAGTGTGATAGGCTGGATCTGGCTATTTAGAACATAAAATAGGTAACACATTTGGGCAGAATATGGCCAGTTTAAGTGCTAAAGGGTTAATTCAATGAGCAGGTAGTTGGAAACAGGAGGAGACCAATTAGTTAAGATCTAATCAGGGCATATTGGTAGCTGTGATAATATCTGTAAATTCTGAGAATTTGATGGAGATGTTGCTAAGGATAATCATTGTTTTCAACTTGGATGTAATGTTTTATAATATAAGAATGCATTCTAAACTCCATTGTATTATTTGGTAGAGAAATATGAACTGTGAAATGTATGCAGAGAAATATAGTAGTAAAAAATATATAGGAGTGGCTGTGTGGTAAGTAGCTTGTTTACCAGCCACATGGTTCCGGGTTCAGTCCCACTGCGTGGCACCTTGGGCAAGTGTCTTCTACTATAGCCTCGGGCCGACCAAAGCCTTGTGAGTGGATTTGGTAGACGGAAACTGAAAAGAAGCCCGTCATATATATGTATATATATGTGTGTGTGTGTTTGTGTGTCTGTGTTTGTACCCCTGACATTGCTTGACAACCAATGCTGGTGTGTTTATGTCCCCGTCACTTAGCGGTTCGGCAAAAAGAGACCGATAGAATAAGTACTGGGCTTACAAAAAGAATAAGTCCTGGGGTCGAGTTGCTCGACTAAAGGCGGTGCTCCAGCATGGCCGCAGTCAAATGACTGAAACAAGGAAAAGAGTAAAGAGTAAAGAGAGTCTATGGAATTTGGAAGTTAAAATGTAAAAAGCGAAATGTAAGTAGCAAAATCTAAGCAATGCCATGTGTATAATGTTTAGACAATGAAATTTGGGTAGTGAAAAATGAGTAGTGAAATGTGAGCAGCAGAATGTGAAATGGTGTAAAGATAGAAATGTGAGATGAGATATATGAATGGTTGTTGAATATAGAGGTATTATGAGAAGAAATAGTGGGAGAATGGAGTGATGGGTGTCTGAAGTAACTGGGAATGATTGCTTATTTGGAAATAACCAGAGAGAAATGATGACGGTGGTGGTGGTGGCGGTGGCGACGACGATGATGACGACGATGACGACGACGACGATGATGACAACGACGATGACAACGAACAGTATATTGACGATGATACCGATAATGACAATTTGCTGTCCATAATATGAGGAAAGACAGAAAGGTATTAAGATATATCATTGAAGTAGGCTTAAGAAGTAGTCTCTTTGGCTCCTACATAATGATGATAATGATGATGATGATGGCAATGCTGATAATGATGGTGATAATAACGATAACATGCTGTATATAATAATCCGAGAAAAGATGATAATCATCATCATTGCCATCTTAAAGACAAGGTTCTGTGATTACAATACACTACTCAAGTAGTCTTAACACAGTTGTTTTTTTTTTCACTTCTACTGACTTCTATTTCTCTTTTCCATTTTTGTGGGGGCGGATAATGAGAATTATTTAGGCACAGCAGAACTGGAGAAGAATAAGTATAGTGGGTGGGATTTGTTTGTCAGTTCTGTAGTCCATTGATTACAAAACCTGTCCTTTTCTTAACTGTGCATTACTAAGGTTATCTTCTTTACTGCTATTAAGACAGACATTTTGCCTGAATATTTTATAATCAATGATTTTACTGCAACACCCACTCCAGTTAAAAATACTGCAAATTATATATATAATTTCATTGAAAAACTCTTCTTCATTCAATAAAAGCTCTTCAATCGAGCCACAATGTCCGTACATCTGTGTTAACTACATGTAGAACTATTGATAGAACTGCTCTTTCTTCATACTCTCCTCACCTTTTTCTCGTTTTTAATTGCAACAGCAAAACAACAACAACAACAAATTGAATGAAAATCTATTGTTACATCATAGATGTTCTATTTAAATATTTCTTTTTGAATTTTTCTTCTTTTTTTTTTTATATATAATAGAAACTTTACCTTGTTTGTTAGTTTATCATAGCTGAAGCTAGAATCATATTGAGGCAAGACAAAAAGAAATGACCTTGCCTGTGTCTAGACTGAAATTTTGGAACCAATTGGATATAATCTATGTAGTTGTTTTATCTATAAATAGACAGAAAACTTGAGATTTCTCCATTGCGATGTAGTTTCAGTGAATATTTAACGAAATCAATCAATTTCTTCAAGTGCACTACATCCAGGGTTGAACGACAGACGTTGTTCTCATTTAAATATCACTCTTAAAATTGAAATTTTTATTTTATTTTATTTACATTTTCGTATTTTTTTAAAGAACTCATTTTAAAACTGCAGCTGACAACTAATCCAGAAGAGAGAAAGAAAATGAAAAAAAGATAGAGGGTGGAAAAAAAATGTATATTTCTTATTACGGTGAAAGGAAAAAAGATGAAGATTGAAAAATAAATATATAAATAATATTATTAAGTATATGAAATCAATAAATATGGAAGAGAAACGTTATTTATTGAGATTCTGATAGGTTGACAGATGTTTGAGTGGGTTGGTAGGTCCCTCTCTCTATTTCTAGAATCATGGCTCAATTAACAGGCAATTCTTATCTATAGTTGAGACAGAGACACTGCAGAACATGGAAGACAGGGGTAAGGTTATGAGACAAACAGTGTAGAGTTCTAGCATGTTGTGTGTGAATATAGCATTATTATATAGCAGAACGAATGAGATTGGGTTAATATGTACAAGAGAAATGAGACAGCATTGCATTATGGGGTTAATGAGGAGAGAATTAACAGGTTTAAGATGAGTACAGCAGGGAGTTAACAAGGTGATGTTAGCATATGAAAAGCAAATATAATATAGAATAACAGTTCAACGCTAACCCAGTCTTGTCACTTCTTAAGATACATCGACTGATGCATCCATTTGTGTGCATGCATGTTTATATGAATACACACTTATGTATGTGTGTGAATTTCTAAGTATGTATGTATGTGTTATCATGTATTAGTGTTTGTGTGTGTGTGTATATGTATGCAAATATATATACTTAAGTATTAATCTATGAGTGTGTGTGTTTATCGATAATGGCATGAAATTGTGAGGATTTGTGTGTGTACTTGTATGAATACATACTTATGAGTGTACTTGTATGTATTCTCATGTATTAGTGTTTGTGTGTGTGAGTATATGTATATATATATATATATGTGTGTATATATATATATATATATATATATAAATATACATATATGTATGTATATATATATATGTATGTATATATGTGTGTATGTATGTGTATATATATATATATATATATATATATATATATATATATATATGTAACTATATACTTAAGTGTTAGTGTGTGTGTTTATCAGTAAAGGTGCGAAATTGTGATGGTTTTTAGTCAAAAACTGATGAGGGATGAGCATGTCCACATCTTGTGTGTATTTTTTTCTATATGTTCGTTTGTTGTCTTTCTGTGCAATTATTCACTCACTCTACACTGATAGATGATAGATAGATTGATAGAGAGATAGAGAGAGAGAGAGAAAGAGAGAGGGACAGAGATATAGATAGATAGATAGATAGATAGATAGATAGATAGATAGATAGATAGATAGATAGATACTTGTATTTAAGTGGTAAAGTGTGTGTGTGTGTGCATGCATGTATGTGCATGTGTATGTCTGTATGTGAAGCAGTATGCTATGTACTGTTGGTAATATGTACTATAAGATCATCATAGTATTCTTATATGTAAATACATTTAAATTCGTTGATTGATGTCTGCATTTTGAAAAATACTGAATTTTTTTAATTTCCTGAAATTCGTTACAGAAAAAAATGTGTACAAAAATCAATATAAATAATGAAAGAAATGAAATGAATTGGATGCACTTTTATGAGTTTATTAACTTAGATCAGCATACACCAATAAATAAATAGAATTTAAAAAATTTTTATTTTTGAATATTGTAAACGAGATGTTTTGATATTTCATTCTTCTTGTCTTTCTTCATGAGCCTATAGTAACTGAGTTAGTGATGTAGCTTGTGTGTGTACTGCCCAGGGGCAGCCTTTGAGTTTTCCACTCCCACTTCAGGAGCCCCAAACTTATACAGCACACCCAAAAGTGAATGACCGTGGGATTGCACCTAGAAAGTTACCCTCCTAGACACAAGTCCGGGCAAGGTTGTTTATGGAAGACCAGCAGTCGCCCATGCATACCAGCCTCCCCTCTGCACGCCACCAGTGTTATCCAAGGGAAAGACCAAGGTCGATACAGCTTGGCACCTGTGACGTCGCAACTCATTACTACAGCTGAGTGAACTGGAGCAACGTGAAATAAAGTGCCTTGCTCAAGAACACAACCACAATAAAAGCATCACTTGAAATGGATGCCACCCTTCTTTATACCACTTCTAGTTACATTATTGAACTGAGGGTATTTTAAATTTGTTTTCTGATTAGCATTGCTCTTTCTACATTCAAATCTGTATCCATTTTCACATGCTTTCCATCTTCAAAATTTCTAACAAAAAAAGTAAAATAAAAAATAGCATAAATGGAGGCATGGCTGTGTGGTAAGAAGTTTGCTTTCCAACCATATGGTTTTGGGTTCAGTTTCACTGCATGGTACCAAGGGCAAGTATCTTGCCTCAAGCTGACCAAAACCTTGGGCTTCTTTCAGTTTCTACCTGCCAATTCCACTCACAAGGCTTTGGTTGGCCCGAGGCTATAGTAGAAGACACTTGCCCAAGGTGCCACACAGTGGGACTGAACCCGAAACCACGTGGTTTGTAAGCAAGCTACTTACCACACAGCGACTCCTACGCCTATCTCCATTTTTTGTGTGGATCCCTTTGATTCCTATTTTACTCCAGTGGACCCCTGCTGCATAGCCATTCAATGCTTTAAAAAAATCCCCTTGTATTTTTATAATGAAGTATTATTAACAATTGTATATAAAAAAGTGTTAAATATTTTGAGCTTTGTACAAGTATAAGTAATTTATTGCATATAAATTTTAACAACAAAATCTTACAGGGACCCCCATGGACCCCAGTTGAGAATCACTGATCTATTTTGTGGTTGGGTTATTGGCAACTTAAGTGATAACGCCACTCTAGGTTCTCATATTGGTGTGTGTAGGGTGGATGACACTCTGACTAGACAAATATAAAATACCTTTCTTTATGTGTGAACAAACTCAACGAAGCAGAAACTATCCATTAACCCTTTCATTACCATATTTATTTTGAGATGCTCTGTGTTTCTTTCAATTATTTTAAATATAACAAAGGTTTTAGTAAAATAACTTAGTTATCATTCAGCTAGTGTTAGGAATGTAAATTGTGACTAAGGCTTGGTGGAATATTTTAATTCAAAACTTATGATAACAAGACATTTGTACTACAGAGCCACAGCCGATTTTGGCCGGGTTAGTAACAAAAGGTTAAACCTGCAAATTGAACAGAGACTCATTAAGGTGTTTGAGTCTAGCATTGCTAACAACATCTACAGTTGGTTGTCTCATTCAGATATACTGGATTTGTCTTTCCTCTGATTCAAGGAAATCTGTGAGAGAGATGCCCCTATGTAAATGTGAGAGACAACAACCAAAGTAGCTTAAATCAGTTCTGGTTAAGATTATTATCATTTCATTGTTTACATTGTTGAAAGTGACAGATGCATACAAGTACTGTGGCATGACTGTGTGGTCAGAAGCTTGCTTCCTGACCACATGGCTTTTGGGTTCAGTCCCACTGTGTAGCACCATGTGAAAGCATCTTCTACTATAGCCCCAAGCTGACAAAGCCTTGTGAGTGGATTTGGTAGATAAAAACTGAAAGAAGCCCATTGAGTTGTACCCATAAATTAAAAAGGGTCAAATTCATCAGTCTGTGTCATGTTCAGTCTTCCTGAGAACTACATTGAGGGTACATGTGTCTGTGAAGTGCTCGGCCACTTGCTTGTTAATTCCACAAACAGGCTGTTCTCTTGACCGAATCAATTGAAACACTCGTCGTAATTCATGAAGAGCCAGGTCAATATGTGTGTGTGTGTGTGCATACCTTTGTCTTGACATGGATGTGATGATTGTGAACAAGCATTACTTATTTCTTTATTACCCACAAGGGGCTAAACACAGAGGGGACAAACAAGGACAGACAAACGGATTAAGTCCATTACATCGACTCCAGTGTGTAACTGGTACTTAATTTATCGACCCCGAAAGGATGAAAGGCAAAGTCGACCTTGGCGGAATTTGAACTCAGAACGTAACGGCAGACTAAATACAGCTACGCATTTCGCCCGGCATACTAACGTTTCTGCCAGCTCGCCGCCTTAAACAAGCATTACTGTCATACTGGCTATGCTGTTCATGTCTAGTCTTCTGGGGAAAAGATGCCTGTCTGTAGAAAACTTGCCATAACAAAATTCTGTCTCTCACATGAAAAGCATGGACAAGTGGATGTTAAAAACAATGATGATGATGATGCTGTTGATGATATATAAGTAATAACAATAATAAGGTTAGTTAGAAAGAAATTGTTCTTTATATTCAGATACAGAAAGTCTTCAAATTTCCCCAAGAAATTAAACAAAATAAAATAAAATAAAATAAAGTTACAGTTAAGAATTTGTCTCTACTGGCAGTTGAGGCACCAGCATTCTCAAGTGCTTGACAAATTCTTCATTGTTATGGCATAAATATTTTATTTTATTTCACTTCATATCATTTTAATTCATTTCCTGGGAAAATTTCAAGACTTTCTTTATTTGTATATAAATATACTATGGAAAAAAATTACTGCATTTCTTCTGACTAAGCATATTATTATTACCAATATACTGTTCTGTACACTACCAAAAACATTTTATTAGTATATTTCTGTCTGTCTGTCTGTCTCTCTCTCTCTATCTCTCTTTCTCTCGCTATATATATATATTATATATATATATATATATATATATATAAAAGGAAATGAAGAAATGCTGACAAATAATTGAAGTAATTTAAGTATTTAATTAGGTGAAAGTTCTTTTACCGGTTGCGCATTTGTTATGCTTATCAAAATATATATATATACACACACACACACATATATATATATATATATATATATATATGTGTGTGTGTGTGTGTGTGTGTGTGTGTGTGTGTGGAAGCGCAATGGCCCAGTGGTTAGGGCAACGGACTCGCAGTTGTGGGATCGCGGTTTCGATTCCCAGACTGGGCGTTGTGAGTGTTTATTCAGCGAAAACACCTAAATGCTCCATGAGGGTCCAGCAGGGGGTGGTGGTAATCCCTGCTGTACTCTTTCACCGCAACTTTTTCTAACTCTTTCTTCTGTTGGCCTACTTGCTTAGCCAGCGAGGTGGCGTCATTTGAAGGCTAAAACAATGCAAAAGCGCATTGTGACCAGTGATGTGTAGCAACATCTGATAGCTTGGTCGGTCACGGTGACGGTGATATATATATATAATATATATATATACACACACACACACATATATATATATATATATATATATATATGTGTGTGTGTGTGTGTGTGTGTGTGTGTGTGTGGAAGCGCAATGGCCCAGTGGTTAGGGCAACGGACTCGCAGTTGTGGGATCGCGGTTTCGATTCCCAGACTGGGCGTTGTGAGTGTTTATTCAGCGAAAACACCTAAATGCTCCATGAGGGTCCAGCAGGGGGTGGTGGTGATCCCTGCTGTACTCTTTCACCGCAACTTTTTCTAACTCTTTCTTCTGTTGGCGTACTTGCTTAGCCAGCGAGGTGGCGTCATTTGAAGGCTAAAACAATGCAAAAGCGCATTGTGACCAGTGATGTGTAGCAACATCTGATAGCTTGGTCGGTCACGGTGACGGTGATTATATATATATATATATATATATATATATATATATATGTAAAATATCGTCAGCATCATCATCTAACATTTGTTTTCCATACTGGTATGGGTTGGATGGTTTGGGTTGGATTTGGGTTGGATTTGGTGAGCTGAAAGGATCTGCAGCACTCTGCTAATCTCCAGTGTTAGCTTTGACATGATTTCTATGGCTAGATACCCTTCCTAATGCCAGCCACTTTGCTGTGTATACTGGGTTCTTTGGTTTCTTTCTTTTTTTTTTTTTTTGCTAATGCCACCAGCATTAGTAAGGTTGCCTAGTAACTTGCAATACAGATTACTTGTCTGCCTCGCTATCACCAGTCACCCCATTTTGCTATGTTCACATGAGCTGATTTGGTCTTCTCCAAAGCAATGTCTTACCTGTTTTTGCGATCCCTTGTCACCTCCTTTATGAGGTTCAGCAGCTTATTTCTTGGTATTAGCAAGCTGAACCTGTAGTCCTCTTGATAAGGATCTCTCCACAATAATCACTTGTCACTTCTTTACCCAACTGTCATCTCCAAATGCATTACATCTGTATTTGTGCAATTTCTCTCTTACACACTAAATCTGATCTCTCTAGAAGCCAAATTTTCTCTCAGCTCATTTGAATTCTGTTGTTCATGTAATATAGAGCATGTTCGCTTCATATCTTTACCTGTAGCCTGTGCTAATCATCCATACTGAATGCCCATGACACACCCTTCCACACATATACACACATAGGACTCGTGCCTCTTACACTAGCATCCTAAAATCATTCCCTCATGGCCCATAAAGCTAATAGTTCTTCAGATTGTTTCAGCCCACTTTTTACTCTCTCTCTCTTACGATTCCAGAAACACCAAATATCTTTCAAAGGGTAAAAGAAGCTGCCAATACTTTGATGATGATGATGATGATGATGATGATGGTGATGGTGATGATGATGATGATGATGATGATTGTGTGTATGTCTGTGTGTGTGTGTGTAATATCTTAAACTTAGCATTTCCTTGCAAGCCACATGTATGAAGTTAACCAATTTTCAATTGGTGATCAATAAATAGGCCTTGCTCCCTTATACCCATGGCTTGCCAGGAAAATCTGAGTACTGCATGTGAGTGGTCCTTGTTTGTGTGATATGTTAAACATGTTCCTCTGTTCCAGTGATATTGCGGCCTATTTCTTTAGTTATTACACATATGGTTAGCCAGCTATATGATGATGATGATGACGTCTGCTTTCCATGCAAGCATGGGTTGGACGATTTGACTGAGGTCTGGTGAACCACATGGCTGCACCAGACTCCAATCTGATCTGGCAGAGTTTCTACAGCTGGATGCCCTTCCTAACGCCAACCACTCCAAGAGTGTAGTGGCTGCTTTTACATGCCACAAGCATGAGGGCCAGTCTGGCGTTACTGGCAATGGCCATGCTCAAATGGTGCTTTTTATGTGCCACCTGCACAGGAGCCAGTGCAGCAGTACTTACAACGACCTCCCTCGAGTGTTTTTTCACATGCCACCAGCACAAGTGCCAGTAAGGCGACGCAGGTAATGATCACGCTCGAATGGTGCTTTTTACATGCCACTGGCATGGAGGTCAGCTTGTTGCTCTGGCAACGATCACGCTCGTATGGTAATCTTAGCGCTCCACTAGCACGGATGCCAGCCATCGAATTTGATTTTGATTTCGATTTTATATATATAAGTATATATATAAGTAATGTATGTGTGTGTGTGTGCGTGAGTGTATTATTTTTACAACAAAATGTTTGACAGTGACTTCAAAGTTTCAGATTATTTACCTTCATCAGGCTGTGTATGTGCATGTGTATTATTAAATCTATTATCATTTTAATGTCCAATTTTCCATACTAGCATAGGGCAGATGGATCATTAAGGGAGATTTTTGAGGGATTACTGCCTTTCGTATCACCAATCCTCACCTGTTACGAAATAAGATAATATTTTGTCATGGCCAGACATGTTTTCACAGAAAATGAAAGATACCGTCTATTTACAACTATTGTGCAATGAGAATTGCAGGAGAGAGAGAGAGAGAGAGAGAGAGAGAGGAAGATACACACACACATGTATATACACACACACATGTATATACACACAAGTAAGACAGGTTTCTTACTGTTTCTGTCTACTAAATCTATTCACAAGGCTTTGGGCAGCCTGAGGCTTCAGTGGCAAAAAGTAGCCCAAGGTACCATGCAGTGAGATTGAAGCTGAAACCAGATGGGTGGGAAGCAAAGTTATCAACCACACAGCATACATACACATACATACATACATACATACATACATACATACATACATACACATACATACACACACACACATACATACATACATACATACATACATACATACATTCACATACATATGTACATGCATACATACACACATACACATACATACATACATACATACACACACATACATACATACATACATGCATACATATACACACACATACATAGACACACACACACATACATACATACATACATACATACATTCACATACATACATACATACATACATTCACATCCATATGTACATACATACACACACACATACATACACACACACATATATACATACATACACACATGCACATACATACATACATTCACATACATTCATACATACATACATACATACATACATACATACACACACATACATACATACATACATACATACACACACATACATACATACATACATTCACATACATACATACATACATACATACATACACACACATACATACATACATACATACATACATACATACATACATACACATACATACATACATACATACATACATACACACACATACATACATACATACATACATACATACATACATACATACATACATATATATATATACATATATACATACATACATACATACATACATATATACATACATATATACATACATACATACATACATACATACATACATACATACATACATATATACATATATATACATACATACATACATACATACATACATACATACATACATATATACATACATACATACATACATACATACATACATACACATACATACATACATACATACACACACATACATACATACATACATACACATACATACATACATACATACATACATACATACATACATACATACATACATACATACATTCACATACATACATTCATGCATACATACATACACATATCTATGAATGCACACACACACACACCACACACACACACATTAGGATTACTACTTGCTTGCAATCAGTTTGTGTTGTATTTAATGGTTTCTCAGACCTGTAAGACTTTAAAAGCTTTAAGCAGCTTCCTAACTTACTGAAAGCAAGCGATAAGTTCTGTTACCTAGGTGACATAATTAATGTTAGCTTAGTGATATCACAGGATTAAAAGTTGGAGGTAGCGAGGAAGGAAGATTTGAGCTCTCTTTTACTCTTACTCTTTTACTTGTTTCAGTCATTTGACTGCGGCTATGCTGGAGCACCGCCTTTAGTCAAGCAAATCGACCCCGGGACTTATTCTTTGTAAGCCCAGTACTTATTCTATCGGTCTCTTTTGCCGAACCGCTAAGTGACGGGGATGTAAACACACCAGCATCGGTTGTCAGGCAATGCTAGGGGGACAAACACAGACACACATACATATATATATATACATATATACAACAGGCTTCTTTCAGTTTCCGTCTACCAAATCCACTCACAAGGCATTGGTCGGCCAGAGGCTATAGCAGAAGACCCTTGCCCAAGGTGCCATGCTGTAGGACTGAACCTGGAACCATGAGGTTGGGAAGAAACCATCTTACCACACAGCCACTCCTGTGCCTGTTCACCTAAGGAGCCTAAGACTGGTTTCCTGGATTTTCTGGTGTATATATTCCTCTTTCAATGGGATGCTGGTCTATCACAGAATTACTCATTTTTACCTGTTGAGTGGACTGGAGCAACATGAAATGAAGTGTTTTGCTCATGAACACAACGCATTGCCCAGTCCAGGAATTGAAGCCACAATCTTACAGTCATGAGTCCAACACCCTAACCACTAAGCCATATGCTTGTTAGTAGCAATACTAAACTTTTGAGAGATCCACTGCTTATTTAGCTTAACCCTTTAGCATTTAAACTGGCTATAGCTAACGAAAACATTCTACCTGCTTTATGTTCAACCCAGTCAGATCCAGCTTCTCACACTTACTCTACAATGGTCACTTTTCTTCAGAAAGAAGGCGTTTCTCTTGATACAAGAAATGTATAAGCAGTAAGATGTGATATCCTGTGTATGGAGGTGATGCACAAAAGAATAAGACTAAGCTCTTGATGAATTGCAGTATAACTGGATGATATAAATAATGCAGGCTATCTATTTTCATGGGTGAACAGAGGTCAGGGTATAAATCTGATAAAAATAGCAGCTAAATTTCATTTATATCACACCCTGTGATTTTGCAAATGTGCTTTCCCTAGTGGTTAGGGCGTTGTCTCATGATCGTAAAGTCAATGGTTCAGTTCCTAAATGGGATAACTCTTTGAATCTGTGAACGAAATTTTTGGTTTCACAGGCAACTGTAGATTAAAGCACGTAGATTACATGTATGGCTAAGAGGAAGTAATAGATAAAGTGTGTTACCAAGGCAAACTGGAGGCTGAGCTAATGATAAGATAAGGACTGGCAAACAAATAATGCAAACACTTAGGGAAATCATAGGAAAAGGGGAATTTTTAATTAAGTATCAAGACTTTATGTTGATATTCATGTGTTTATTAAGGCAGTGATCTGGCAGAATCGTTACTGAGCTTGGCAAAATGCTTAGCTGTATTTCACCTGTCTTCACCTTCTGAGTTCGAACTCCACCAAGATCAACTTTGCCATTCATCCATTTGGGGACGATAAAGTAAGTACTGAGGTCAATGTCATTGACTAACATCCTCCCCCCAAATTACTGGCCTTGTGTCAAAATTTGAAACTGATATTTTATGTAGTTATTCCATTTTCTTTTATTTGTTTCAGTCTTGGACTGTGGCCATGCTGTAGCCTCTTAAAGGGCTCAGCTGAAAGAAATTGATGCCAGTATAATTTTTTAAATTTGGTACTTATTCTATCTGTCTCGTTTGCCAGAACCACTACGTTAATCGGGGATGTAAACAAACTGATACCAGCTGTCAAGAAGTAATGGATACACATACACAAACACACTCATTACATGTCAGGCTTCCACACAGTTTCCATCTACCAAATTCACTCACAAGGCATTGGTTTGCCTGAAGCTATAGCAGAAGACACTTGCCCAAGATACCATGTCATGGGACTGAACCTGCAACCATACATTACAAAGTGAGCCTCTTAACCACATGTCCTTGCCTGCACCTATTAAACATTATAATCATCAGTTTTAGACAGGAAAAAGAGCAGCATGCTCACTTGAACCATATATCTATCCATTACAACTATATTACTAATTACACTACAGAGTTATCCTCATCCATAATGAAATGCTGAGTCCTAATTGTGAAGGGTACCTACCACTTCCACAGGTACTCTCCACAATTTAGAGCTCAGCAGTTCTTTATGGATGAGGACAGCTGCATAAAGAAGTGCCAAGCTCTAATTGTGGAAGGTGCCTATTTCTTTACTACCCACAAGGGGCTAAACACAGAGAGGACAAACAAATGGATTAAGTGATTATATCAACCCCAGTGCATAACTGGTACTTATTTAATCAACTCTGAAAGGACGAAAGGCAAAGTCAACCTTGGCGGAATTTGAACTCACAACGTAACGGCAGACGAAATACGGCTACGCATTTCGCCCAGCATGCTAACCACTCTGCCAGCTCGCCGCCTTAAAATTGTGGAAGGTACCTGTGGAAGGGGTAGACCCAGAAAGACGTGGGATGGAGTGGCGAGAAAAGATCTTCAGATGCTGGGCCTCACTGAGGAAATGACACGGGACCAGGAGATGTGGCAATTTGCTGTACAAGTCAAGCTAAGTAAGATTGCTGTCTTCCACACATACCAGGTTTGTCCTTTTAGGTACTGGGGCCACTTAAAAAGCATTTGTGCTGGTGCTGCATTAACGCACCCATGCTGGTGGCATGTAAAAAGCACCCAGCACACTCTGTTAAGTGGTTGGCATTAGGAAGGGCATCCAGCCATAGAAACCATGCCACAACAGAGAGTTGGAGTCCAGACAGCTCCCTGCTAGCCAACTCCATGTCATACCTATTTCTTTACTACCCACAAGGGGCTAAACACAGAGGAGACAGACAAGGACAGACAAAGGGATTAAGTCAATTACATCGACCCCAGCGCGTAACTGGTACTTAATTTACTGACCCCGAAAGGATGAAAGGCAAAGTCGACCTCGGCGGAATTTGAACTCAGAACATAACAGCAGACGAAATACCGCTAAGCATTTCACCTGGCGTGCTAACGATTCTGCCAGCTCACCTCCATGTCATACCATCCAACTCATTCTAGCATGGAAAACAGACGTTAAATGACGATGAGGATGAGGATGATACCAAGACCCTGTTATGAAGTCTTCTCTAATTAAGTACTATGACATTTCCCTGCTATTTAACTGTGTCTATTTCATTTCCTTAAGTATCTCATTTATTCCACAGACAGTTTATCAGCCACTTAGTTCAAAAAAGATATGCTGTTCTTTTAATGTCTGATATAAGCATGGGCATGGCTGAATGGTAATGAAGTTCACTTTGTTACCTTATGGCTTTGAGTTCTATTCCTTTGCACAGCATCTTGGGCAAGTCTTTCTTCTATAGCTTGTGTTGACTTATAGCTTGCTTATGAAGTGGTAAATAGAAACTGTATGAAGGTCTAGCACATGTGTGTGTGTGTGTGTGTGTGTGTGCATTATTTTTTAATAACACATGCAGGAATGGCTGTGTGGTAAGAAGTTTGCTTCCCGACTACATAGTTGCAGGTTCAGTCCCACTGCATAGCACCATGGACAAATGTATTCTACTATAGCCTTGGGCTGGCCAAATCCTTGTAAGTGGATTTGAAAGATGGAAACTGAAAGAAGCCCATCATATATGTATATATTTATGCGTATCTTTGTGTTTGTCCTCCACCACCACTTGACAACTGGTGTTGGTGTGTTTACCTCCCCATGACTTGGCAGTTCAGCAAAAGATGCTGACAGGTTAAGTACCAGGTTTAGAAAAATCTGCTGGGGTCAATTCATTTGACTAAAAGTTCCTCAAGGTGGTGCCCCAGTATGGCCACAGTCTAATTACTGAAACAAGTAAAAAAATAAAGGTAACAGTTTGATTTGAGCCCATGCAGCTTACAGTTTTGGTGGCTCCTCCATTGAACCCAACTCATCAGGCCCTGTAGCAGCCATAGCTAAGGTTAACTTGAACCCATTAGCATTCCGGTCACTCTGTGGAAAATATTACTTAAAATAGAAAATTACTATTTGCAAATCTCTCAATGAGAGATATTCTGCAACAGTACTTTAGAGTAAACATCATTTGCCAATATAACATGGCAGTCCTGGTTTAGGATGAATGTTGCTGTAATTTAGCCCCAGGAGACATCATCTCCAGCTGGCTATATGACATGATCTGTGTCCTTATATTTTTGAACAAGGGCACCTAGCATTGAACAAGGGCACCTAGCATCGAACAAGGGCACCTAGCATTGAACAAGGGCATCTGGGGATGCTAGATGCTGTTGTTTGAAAATATAAAGTCACAGATCGTGTCATATTGCCAGTTGGAGACGATGTCTCCTGGGGCTAAATTACAGCAACATTCGTCCTAAACCAGGACTGCCATGTTATGTTGGCAAATAATCTTTACTCAAGTAAGACTTAGTTATTCCCTTTGACTTAAACTAATCATGCATTATTTTGTAACTTCAGAATTTCAATGATGTGTTTGTTTGCTTTTAGAATGACATTGTAGAGTGAGTGTGAGAAGCTGGATCTGACTGGGTTGAACATAAAGCAGGTAGAATGTTTTCGTTAGCTATAGCCAGTTTAAATGCTAAAGGGTTAAGCTAAATAAGCAGTGGATCTCTCAAAAGTTTAGTATTGCTACTAACAAGCATATGGCTTAGTGGTTAGGGTGTTGGACTCATGACTGTAAGATTGTGGCTTCAATTCCTGGACTGGGCAATGCGTTGTGTTCATGAGCAAAACACTTCATTTCATGTTGCTCCAGTCCACTCAACAGGTAAAAATGAGTAATTCTGTGATGGACCAGCATCCCATTGAAAGAGGAATATATACACCAGAAAATCCAGGAAACCAGTCTTAGGCTCCTTAGGTGAACAGCACAGGAGTGGCTGTGTGGTAAGATGGTTGCTTACCAGCCTCATGGTTCCAGGTTCAGTCCTACAGCATGGCACCTTGGGCAAGGGTCTTCTGCTATAGCCTCTGGCCGACCAAAGCCGTGTGAGTGGATTTGGTAGACGGAAACTGAAAGAAGCTCGTCGTATATATGTATATATATATATATATATAGCAGCAAAATTAAGGAACGGCCATAATAGGTCGTTCAACCCACTAGAAATAGCAGCTAAGGCTTCAACCGCAAAAAAGTATTAATTCCGTAAACAAGGAGAAAATTTAAAAAACATTTACCCTGTTATACGGAATTAATACTTTTTTGCGGTTGAAGCCTTAGCTGCTATTTCTAGTGGGTTGAACGGCCTATTATGGCCGTTCCTTAATTTTGCTGTTGAATTTATTAATAGTTTTTGACTATTTCCTTTTTCCCACTAGACCGCTGGTGGCAAATAATTTCTGCTGAATTTTTTGCTACCCTATATTGATTAATTATATATATATATATATATATATATATATACATTTGTGTGTTTGTGTGTGTTTGTCCCCCCACCATCAGTTGACACCTGATGTTGGTACAAAAGAGACCAATAGAATAAGTACGAGGCTCACAAAGAATAAGTCTTGGAGTCGATTTGTTCGAGTAAAGGCAGCGCTCCAGCATGGCCACAGTCAATGACTGAAACAAGTAGAAGAATAAAAGAATAACCACTAAGAAGCACAGTGGAAATAATACCTGTAAACACATAGTATACGCAATGCTATCTGTGACTGCACAGTGAACTAGATTGGTAGCCATGGGAATTTCAATGGAAAATTGTGGGTGTACTTATATGTAATGAATCAAAATTGAACCAAGTCCTATGACTGGCACCTGGCCATTGCCAGTGCTGCTGGACTGACTCCTGTGCAGGTGGCAAGAAAAGAGACACCGTTTGGACCCTGTACTTGAGGAGACCTATTGAGTCAAGTACATCAACATCAAAAATCAATGGAAATTGTAGTTGTGATCCCTGTGCCGGTGGCACGTGAAAAGCACCAACCAATCATGGCTGTTGCTAGCCTCACCTGGCACTTGTGCCGGTGGCACATAAAAAGCACCCACTACATTCATGGAATGGTTGGCATTAGGAAGGGCATCCAGCTGTAGAAACTCTGCCAGATCAGATTGGAACCTGGTGCAGCCTTCTGGCTTCCCAGACCCTGGTCAAACCGTCCAACTCATGCTAGCATGGAAAACGGATGTTAAACGATGATGATGATGATGATGATGATGAATATTTGTCTAACACCTTGTTTTTTGCTCAGAACACCCTGCAGTGGGATGGAACTCAAAACCTCATGGTTGTGAGTAAACTTCATAACCACACAACCATGCTTGTGTGTCTAATATTTAACAAAACCAATGTAAGGAAAAGCATGGTTGCAAAGAATATTGAAAGTTAAGGGGATAGTCTTGTGTTTCTATCTTTCTTTTTTTCTTCTTTTTTCTCTTTTTTTTTTTTGTAGTTATCAGCTGCCAATAGAATCCAAGAAAGTGAGTTGGATGATAAAAAAGAAAAAAAAGAAATATTTTAATCATTGATACGATGTGCAGTCATCTATTTAATGAAATACCGCTAACTAAAGAGCTAAAATGGAAATACACACTGGGAATAAATTCTAAAGCCCATTTATGTACACACACACACACACACACACATATACACACACATACATATGTGTGTATGAAGGAAAAAATCTTTGCTGCGGCAATTGTAAAGTTTCTGATTTATATAACCAACTTGTCTGGAAATTTCTTTTGTACAGCAGCAATGGAGGAATTGCTAAGTATGGTGTTAGTGTAGAGCTTTTGATATATTCCTGGTCTTTTACAAGCTAAATTGCTTAAATAAATTGTTATTTTATGACTCTGGATATTCACTGACACTTGGTGTGTAAAGAACTGACAGATTCAAAGGTGAGAGGAAATAAATAGAGATACATGTATCTGACATTCCAAGAGAAATGGTCCAATGCTGCCGCAGCTGTTTTAGGAGACAATAAAGAAAATATTCTGAAGTTGAATAAAGACCGGGAGAAGGAAGAGAGGAAAGAAGAGAGACTTGTATGGATGACTAAAGCTTAAGAAACCCCTAGCTGCATTCATTTGCATAAATGACCAGAGTCTGAATGGAGCTGGATTTTTGTGACAGAAAAAAATAAAAATTAATTGCCGAAATGTTAATGTCACATGACAATGGCTAACGGGGGGGGGGGGAACTAGTCAGTTGGAACAAAGATGAGCAAAGTTAATGGTAAACTGGACTGTTGTCATCAGATTGATTACCCAAATTCATCACATCTAAAGAAGACTATACTCTTCTACAGTGAAGGCGCAATGGCCCAGTGGTTAGGGCAGCAGACTTGCGGTCGTAGGATCGCGGTTTCGATTCCCAGACCGGGCGTTGTGAGTGTTTATTGAGCGAAAACACCTAAAGCTCCACGAGGCTCCGGCAGGGGATGGTGGTGATCCCTGCTGTACTCTTTCACCACAACTTTCTCTCACTCTTACTTCTTGTTTCTGTTGTACCTGTATTTCAAAGGGCCGGCCTTGTCACTCTCTGTGTCACGCTGAATATCCCCGAGAACTACGTTAAGGGTACACATGTCTGTGGAGTGCTCAGCCACTTACACGTTAATTTCACGAGCAGGCTGTTCCGTTGATCGGATCAACCAGAACCCTCGTCGTCGGAACCGACGGAGTGCTTCCCACTCTTCTACAGAAGAAAACTGTATATTTGAATATATATGCTTGATTGCATATATTTGTTGTGTGTGTATCACGAGTGTCATTTTAGCGTCCACTTCTCTATACTCACATGAGCCAGATGGAATTTGTTGAGGCAGATTTTCTACAGCCAAATGCTCTTCCTGTCACCAACCCTCACCTCTTTTCTAAGTAAGGTAATATTTTTCTCCATGACCAGGCATGTTTTCATGGCAGATTGGAAATGAAGAACCCTGCTTGCATAATGGTGACACTTTCTTTTATTCTTTTTTTTTTGTTTCAGTCGTTTGACTGTGGTCATGCTGGAGCACCGCCTTTAGTCGAGCAAATTGACCCTAGGACTTATTCTTTGTATTCTATCGGTCTCTCTTGCCGAAGCGCTAAGTGACGGGGACGTAAACACACTAGCATTGGTTGTCAAGCGATGTTGGGGGGACAAACACAGACACACAAACATATACATACACACACACACATATACGACGGGTTTCTTTCAGTTTCCATCTACCATATCCACTCACAAGACTTTGGTTGGCCCGAGGCTATAGTAGAAGACGTTTGCCCAAAGTGCCACACAATGGGGCTGAATCCGGAACCATGTGGTCGATAAGCAAGCTACTTACCACACAGCCACTCCTGTGCCTACAACCACTCCTGCAACCATCACACAGTGTTAAGGCATGGAGACAGTAACACCCACATATACAGTTACAGGCATTCATATATAAGAAAAGAAACAAATAATGGGCATTATGCTCTCTTTTACTCTTTTACTCTTTTACTTGTTTCAGTCATTTTAATGCGGCCATGCTGGAGCACCGCCTTTAGTCGAGCAAATCGTATTCAGAGATAAAGACACGATTGTAAGCCCATACTTATTCTATCGGTCTCTTTTTGCCGAACCACTAAGTGACGGGGACGTAAGCACACCAGCATCGGTTGTCAAGCAATGCTAGGGGAACAAACACAGACACACAAACACACACACATACATATATATATATACATATATACGACAGGCTTCTTTCAGTTTCCGTCTACCAAATCCACTCACAAGGCATTGGTCGGCCCGGGGCTATAGCATAAGACACTTGCCCAAGATGCCACGCAGTGGGACTGAACCTGGAACCATGTGGTTGGTTAGCAAGCTACTTACCACACAGCCACTCCTGCGCCTTTATTTTATTTGTGCAATGTAGACTTACACCTATTTCTGACACACATTTTGGGTGTGTTCATGAGTCAGTTTACTCAATTGTTTTTTTTGATCGATTGAAAATAGTGAATGACTATTAAAAATGCTATCATCTTTAGAGCTCAGCTTCTTCAGTGTATATATATATATCACAACTTTTTTTACTATTCTTCTCTGGTTTATCCTTTTCTCTTAAAGCCTGTAAAACCTATTACACCTACCTACTTATGAATTTTAGCATTGCATACAATTAAAGCAGTACCCACAGAAACCAGTTGTATATTTCAGGGTTTATGTAGGGTTAGTGAATCTAAAACCTTACATGGTATAATTTATTTTAATCATTGACAGCTAAATCTAACTTTTAATGTTAAAAGTCCTATATGAATTCCAGTACATCTCATTTTAAATAATACAGTATATATGTGAGTAAAAACTGTCAGTGAATACATATAAATATATATAATATTCTCCCAAAGAGTCTGAGGAACTTGCACAAAGTAGATATAGCGGTTTTTAAATCAAAGCTGGACATCTTCCTGTCAAGAGTCCCAGATGAACCTACCTCACGGCAAGAGGTGCAAATGAGAGTAGCTGTATCAAACTCCATTCTTCACCAAGTGCCACATATTAGACGAGGTTCATCGTAATAACAGTGTAGCACAAAACGGTGGTGTATCAGCATGGCCGCAGCTCTGAGCTGAAACTAGAAAAAAAAAATATATATATATCATCAATATCATCATCATCATCATCATTGTCCTCATCTTTTAACGTCCAATGATGTGTGATGTCTTTCCCAGGAACATGACATAACTTCCATATGCAGTTTCACCTTGAGATTACAAGGGCATCACTGTCTCTCTTGTTCACCAGGTACTTTGCGGCAATCTCCTGTTCCTGGACTGCAAACGCATAGCCTTCAAAGTGTGATGTGATGTAGTGGTCTTGTGTCCAAAAGAGGCTGTGCTTCGTGTCAGTTCTATTGTCCTATTCAAGCTTCCTGGCAAGATACCCATGCATAGTCTTTTTTTGTATGTATGTAACTACGTACATATATATGTATGAAAGTGTGTGTGTGTGTGTGTGTGTGTGTGTGTGTGTGTGTATTAAAAATATATAAATGGTTTAGATTTATATAATGTAAACTTACGTAATTCATTTAATTGTATGATCTCTGACAGGAAAAAGAAACTGAATACATCAACCTATGAAAGTCAAGCTCCATAGCTATTGTATACTGAATGATTTTGTGACTGAAGATTAGCTCAAAGTGTCTCTGAACAACTTGATAAACTAATAGTGTTTACCTTTCTTTCTATCACAAAAGGATTGCAAATATTTTTATAGTTCTTCAGAAAAGGCTTTCTGTTACTGTCTAGCACATTCCAGTTTCACAATGAAACTCATTGTGTGTGTGTGTGCATGTGCGTGTATATATGTGTATGTGTGTGTGTGTGTGTGAATATGAAGATAATAAATTGGTGAAATTGTTAGAACATCAGATAGAACATCTTGCTGTATCTGTTCTGGATCTCTATTCTATAAGTTCAAATCTCATGGAGGACAACCTTGCCTTTTATCCTTTTGAAATTGGTAAATCAACAGCCAAGTGTTGATTCTTCTCCCTCCCTTTCTCTCTCTCTCCTCTCTCTCTCCTTCTCTCTCTCCCTCTCCCATCCTATCTCTCTCTTTGGATGTGTGTGTGTGTGTGTATATATATATATATATATATATATATATATATATTTATTTTATAGAAGGAGCTTCTACAGGACTAGAACTCAGTAAATAAGGTACCCAATACATAGCAGTGTAAATTAATTTATTTTATAGAAGGAGCTTCTACAGGACTAGAACTCTACAGGACTGGAGTTCTAGTCCTATGTACATTACGCTGCTATGTATTGAGTACCTTATTTACTGTGGTTAACCCCGACTCAACCTGGGACCTACATATATATATATATATATATATATATATATATATATATCAATTACTGAAGATGCATCTGGAAATCTGTGAATATCTATAGAGTTTATATAAATATATACATCAACAAAAAGAGTCAAGTGAGCAACACATTATATTGTATAATACTGAAATTGTTTCATCACCATTTTTGCTAATAGTCATTACAAATATTGAATAGTCATTACAAATACTGGTATGATGTTTTATTTCATTTATTATATAATAATATTTCAGTGAAGATCTTCCGGTAAAATTGTGATGAAACAATTGTAGTCTCTCTCTTTTACTCTTTTACTTGTTTCAGTCATTTGACTGCGGCCATGCTGGAGCACCGCCTTTAGTTGAGCAACTCGACCCCGGGACTTATTCTTTGTAAGCCTAGTACTTATTCTATGAGCCTCTTTTGCCGAGCCGCTAAGTGACGGGGACATAAACACACCAGCATCGGTTGTCAAGCAATGCTAGGGGGACAAACACAGACACACAAACACGCACGCACATATATATAATATATATATATATATATATACATATATACATATATACGACAGGCTTCTTTCAGTTTCCGTCTACCAAATCCACTCACAAGGCTTTGGTCGGCCCGAGGCTATAGTAGAAGACACTTGCCCAAGGTGCCACGCAGTGGGACTGAACCCAGAACCATGTGGTTGGTAAGCAAGCTACTTACCACACAGCCACTCCTGCGCCTGTATTATGTAATAAAGCATGTTGTTTACTCCTCTATCTTTTTTGATACTTACATATATATTTCCAGTCCCAACAGATCACCAGTGCCGAACCTGCAACAGAGCTTTCAAGCTTGCATCAGTCTGATTGGCCACAACCAGATACACAATGCCCTGTCCTATCCCATGTGATGCCCTTGGTCATCATTGATGATGATAGACTAATGATAATAATAATAAGATGGGCTACAGCAAATATTCTGCTCAATACCACAGATTTGCTTGTCAGTTGTTTGACCTTAACCAGTTGAGCATGTCCCTTACTGGCTGACGATATGTGCATCTCTGACCACGAGCAGAAGTAGTGGGGGAGCATCATAGTCATGTGTTGAGAGGGATTCTTTGGGGTTTGAATAGTTCACCTCTAGAAACATGGGTGGTTCTTTCAACATCCTTAAACAACCCTTATTCAGGGACCGTTTGAGCGGGATGGGCTACTCAACCTGAAGAAAATTCTAACTGGGCCCCACCTGCAAGGTCATGTGCTGTTTATCTTGATATGAGATCACCATGTCGCGCACATATGGTTGTGATGCATGTGCCTGGTGTACCTTTATCAGACAGGTAGTCATGATGGGTATATTGGGCTTCGTATATTTTACCCCAGTGTCACTTTGATGGCATGAACTGCTCTCTCACTCAATAATAATAATAATAACAATGATGATGATGATAACAACAACAACTACAACAATAATAATAATGATAATAATAATCCATCCTACTAAAGGCGCAAGGCCTAAAATTTTGGGGGTGGGGGCTAGTCAACTATATTAACCACAGCACATAACTGATACTTAGTTCATCGACCCCCGAAAGGATAAAAGGCAAAGTCAACCATGGCAGAATTTGAACACAGAATGTAAGGATGGATGAAATGCCACAAAGCAGTTCACCTGACATGTTTTCATATGATATTACTTCATTGATACAGGTCTTCCATACATTGCACCATTAGCTCACCATACATCACACATTAACTCACTACAGTCTCTCTATTCACTACAGGTCGTGGCACTGGCAACGACTTCACTCAAATGTTTTTTCACGTGCCACCAGCACAAGTGCCAGTAAGGCGACGCAGGTAACGATTGTGCTCAAATGGTGTTTTTTACATGCCACCGGCACGAAGGCCAGCTTGTTGCTCTGGCAACAATCATGCTCGTATGGTACTCTTAGTGCTCTACTAGCATGGATGCCAGTCATCAAATTTGATTTTGATAAGAAACAAAATCAAATATATAATTGAAACATTTCAAATAATGAAATAAGTTCGTGCGTTACACTTTAAATAACCTTAACTCAAATGAAGGACAATCAAAATATGTAATAGAATAAAACTATGTTATGAAGTTCTGTAAATTTAGACATCAAAACAGAAATAAGAGCTATTATAGAACATGGAAATTCCTGGCGCCCTTGTAGTTATTATTAATATGCAGTAACAAAAATATCGAATTTCATACCAAATGTAAACAAAAATCATTTTATTTCTCTCAAAGATTCCCAGTTAATATTATTAGACTTCAAATTAGCAATATTTACAAACAAACAACAACCACTAACGATATGAACGCAGGAGAACTTTTGCTTTTATTTTTTATTTTATAATGTTTTTTTTTTAATACTACCATTAATAAGATTCATTGAGAATGAGAATAATGGATTTGTAAATAATAAATATGTTTATTGTTCAACTACTAAACATTTTTATGGTTTTAATTCCTAATGAATGGTTTCTGTGGAAAAATCGATTGATTTCCTGGCATATCATTATATTGATGTTTGTCAGTGCTGACAACAATCAATACAGAAGGTTTTTTTTTTGGTTTTTTTTTTTTGCTTTGTTTTGTTTTTTTAGCCCCAATATAAGCATTGCAAAGACTATGGAATCAGAAGCATCGCTCCGAAATACACAGGAAGTGTACATTAGCTTCATCTGTCTTTTTATTCAGTCAACAATGAATGACACAGAGCTGATATTCTGTGGCATTCCATTCTGTCAAATTTTCATGGGGGGGGGGGGATAGTGAAAAATAATTCCAAATCTCGTCATAAATTTTTTTCTTTTCTTGAAAAAGAATGAACAGAATGGAGTGTCAGTAGTGTGATGTATGGAAGACCTGTAATCAACAGAAAGACTGTATGGTGAGTTAGTGGTGTAATGTATGGAAGACCTGTAGTAAATAGAGAGACTGTATGGTAAGTTAGTGGTATGACGTTGTACTAAAAACCTGAAGTTAATAGAGAGACTAAGATGTGTCAGTAAAGTGATGTTATATGGAAGACCTGTAGTGAACAGAAAGACTGTATGGTGAGTTAGTGGTGTAATGTATGGAAGACCTGTAGTAAATAGAGAGACTGTATGGTAAGTTAGTGGTATGACGTTGTACTAAAAACCTGAAGTTAATAGAGAGACTAAGATGTGTCAGTAAAGTGATGTTATATGGAAGACCTGTAGTGAACAGAAAGACTGTATGGTGAGTTAGTGGTGTAATGTATGGAAGACCTGTAGTGAACAAACAGGCTGTACGGTGTGTTTTATGGAAGGTTCCTGTGCAGGTGGCACATAAAAAGCACCATTTGCGCGTGACCATTGCCAGTACTGCCTGACTGGCCCTTGTGCCGGTGACACGTAAAAGCACCCACTACACTCTCAGAGTGGTTGGCATTAGGAAGGGCATCCAGCTGTAGAAACTCTGCCAGATCAGATTGGAGTCGGGCGCAGTCATCTGGTTCGCCAGTCCTCAGTCAAATCGTCCAACCCATGCTAGCATGGAAAGCAGACGCTAAACGATGATGATGATCATCATCATCGTCATTTAGCGTCCGCTTTCCATGCTAGCATGGGTTGGACGGTTCAACTGGGGTCTATGAAGCCAGAAGGCTGCATCAGGCCCAGTCTGATCTGGCAGTGTTTCTATGGCTGGATGCCCTTCCTAACGCCATGCCCTTCCTAATGCCAATAGGATGATGATGATAATGAATTAAAAGTTGTTGAAAGTGTAATAAATGAACTCGTTTCATTTATCATCATCAACATTTAATGTCCATGTGACTTGCCGATATGGGTTGGATGGTTTGACAGAATCCAATGGGCACAAGGACTGCATCATGCTTCCAGTGTTTGGTTTGGTATGGTTTCTATGGCTGGATGTCTCTCCAACCACTTTACAATGTGTTCTGAGTATTTTTCATTGCCACCAGCACGAGTAAGGTCACCATGCAGCATGCAAGACTATAAACACTGGGGCAGAGCAGCTTTATGCTAGAAAGCTGTAAAAGTAGTGGTGATGATATGTCTGGGTGGACCTCCAAGGTACAACGTGGGTAGAAATAAGTGGGGCAAAGGGGTTAGGAGTTAGTTGGGGAGAAAGGAATATCTGGTAGAGTGGAGTGACCATGTGAAATATTTTAATAATGTCTTTGATTTTGTTCCATAGTTAAGGCTGTTTAAAGGGTAACATTGAAACTCATGCTGAAACATGATTTAACTTGTAGTATAATATATAGATATGTGGAGGCGCGTGGCTTAGTGGTTAGGGTGTCAGCATCATGATCATAAGATTGTGGTTTCGATTCCTGGACTGGGCGACATGTTGTGTTCTTGAGCAAAACACTTCATTTCACGTTGCCTCAGTCCACTCAGCTGGCAAAAATGAGTAACGCTGTGATAGACTGGCGTCCTGCCCAGCTGGGGAACACATACGCCATAGAAACCGGGAAACCGGGCCCATGAGCCTGGCTAGGCTTTAGAAGGAGGCATTTATTTATTTTATTATGATATATAGATAGTAACTACACTGTTTGTAGTATTGTTTAAAAGTGTTTAGTTAAGAGTAGTGGTACCTACAACCACATTGTCTGCAATCTCCAATGTGTCCTTCTTCTTTTTAAAGACAGTAGAGAGTAATTTGAAAAAGATCTGACTGTTTATTTCTAGCAGGTTGAGCAACCACTTGGAGATTCCCTTCGTCAAAAATGATCTGTTATTGGTTATCATGTAAACCAGTTCTACCTGTTTCTTTGTTGGGTTGTTGGCAACTAAACTGGTGATGTCACCCTTGGATCTCATCATGGGGTGTAGAGTGAATAGACACTCTGAAAAGACAAAAAATGTTTATACCTGTCTACAAGGGCAGATAATCTCAACAAGGAATCAATGGTCATCTGTCAACACCTACAAATGAACTCCATTGATATTTTTGCTAACTATAGGCTGTGTGATAACTAGCTTGCTTACCAACCACATGGTTCCAGATTCAGTCCTACTGCGTGGCACCTTGGGTGAGTGTCTTCTACTATAGCCTCGGGTCGACCAAAACCTTATCAGTGGATTTGGTAGACGGAAACTGAAAGAAGCCTGTCGTATATATGTATATGTGCATATATATATATATATATATATATATATATATATGTGTGTGTGTATGTGCTTGTGTTTGTCCTCTCAACATCGCTTGACAACCGATGCTGGTTTGTTTACATCCCCGTAACTTAGCGGTTCGGCAAAAGAGACTGATAGAATAAGTACTAGGCTCACAAAGAATAAGTCCTGGGGTCGATTTGCTCGACTAAAGGTGGTGCTCCAGCATGGCCGCAGTCAAATGACTGAAACAAGTAAAAGAGTAAAAGAATATATATGTTAAAATACTTTGTATTTCTTTCAATTTATTTTGAAAATAAGGAAGAATTTATCCAAACAACTTTCTCATTAATTAAGTTGGTGTTTGGAATATAAATTAACATGAAATTTTAGATGGAAGATTTTAATTTAGATGACAGAGAATTTGTATCATAAAACCTATTTGCAGTTTCAAATGGGTTGAGAGCAAAAGGGTTAAGGTTTTTGAGTGTAACATTGCTGACTCCCTTGGCAACATCTGCACCTATTTGTCTTTCTCTGATGTATTGGCTTTGCTTTTCCTCAGACCCAGGGAAACCCAAATGAGATGCCCTTTGGTAAATGCAAAGAGTAAACTATATGGCTTAAATCTAGTTTTCCATTCCATTTTTGCCACCCACTTTTCCAGGAAGGGTTATAGGGGTGAGTCCACAGGTGCCCCCTCTATAAAGTCCTATCAGTAGCAACTATCATTACACTTTCCCACTGGACTCTCAAGCATGACCAACTGAAACTATGGACATTATCCTACCATTTCACTCATGGTCTACTCCTAGGTTTCCAGCTCGTTGGATCAGCTTGAAGAATTTGTCTTGTGATTTTCCCCTGCAAGATTCTAATCACATGTCCATGGAATCAGAGCTGTGAACTCTCAATGCAGGGAAGTAGTGGCTTGGCCATTAATCTTTAAATTAGACAGTCTGTCAAATAATGTTATTTCAGAGATTCTTTGGAAGAATCTCGTTTCAGCTGCTTGTATTTGTGATCAAACTCCATCAGCCCTCACTAATTTTCTTTCTCAACACTTTTGTTTGAAATGACAGATGTGCATCATTTTAGTTGTTAACAGATGTAGACAGGGATTTGGTGTAATAGATAAGGCCTTACTAATACCATATTTTACCTTGTTTGAATGCCTGACATGTGACTCCCCAAGAGATTGCTTTCCTGTGAACTGGTGGAAGGTAAGTGCATTGCAAGGTAAACAAAAACAGTGCTTCAAGGATACACTCAAAGCCTCACTGAAGAGCTCTGAGATCAACCCTGACCCCTGAAAAATGCAAGTACAAGACTGCCCGATCTGGCAAAGCTGCATCAACTGAAGTGCCACCTACTACAAGCAATAGGATTGTAGGGGCACAAAGAAAATGTGAACTATGCGAGTTCGGAGTCAGCTCCTTGCCTTCAGTTCCAACAGACCACCAGTGTCTGACCTGCATCGGAACCTTCCAAGCATGCATCGGACTGACTGGCCACAGCCAGACACGTCATGTCCCACCTTTTCCTATGTAATTTCTTTGGTTATTCTCAACAACAACAACAACAACAAGAAGCAAACTAATGCTATAACCCCTTACCAGGCAAGAGACAAATATAAAGTGTGAATTGAACCTTTGTTGTAAAATAGAGCTAATCTCAGCTAGAATTATAGTCAAGTTCTTGTGTTGATAATAAACATGTCACACAGACATTAATCTTCAATATATTTACGATCTACCATGAATCAGTTCAGGATCAGCAGTATATCATAATGACAAATGATCTTTATGTGTCATAATGATTCAATTATTGTGACAGTTGTTGTTGCTGCTGTTTCTGTTTTATAACTGCTGCCGATGACTTGTGCCAGTGATCTCTCTATTTAGCCAGATTTATGGCACAAAAACAGGCATTCGATCCTTTGAGGTTTGGTGGACATTAATCTGGTCTTTTGTCCTTCTGTTTCTGCTATATATCAATATACACTTGCAAAAACACGTGCGCATATCTAGGTATGTGTGTTATATGCATCTGTGTGTGTGTGTGTGTGCGTGTGTGTATGTGTATATATAGATATATATATATATATATAGTGGAGGTGCAATGGCCCAGTGGTTAGGGCAGTGGACTCGCGGTCGTAGGATCGCGGTTTCGATTCCCAGACTGGGCGTTGTGAGTGTTTATTGAGCGAAAACACCTAAAAAGCTCCACAAGGCTCCGGCAGTGATGGTGGTGATCCCTACTGTACTCTTTCACCACAACTTTCTCTCAATCTTTCTTCCTGTTTCTGTTGTACCTGTATTTCAAAGGGCTGGCCTTGTCACTCTCTGTGTCACGCTGAATATCCCCGAGAACTACGTTAAGGGTACACGTGTCTGTGGAGTGCTCTGCCACTTACACGTTAATTTCATGAGCAGGCTGTTCCGTTGATTCGGATCAACCGGAACCCTCGTCGTTGGAACCGACGGAGTGCTTCCAATATATATATATATATATATATATATATATATATAAATCTTCAAGAAAAAGTGCAGGCTTGGCTGTGTGATAAAGATGGTCTCATTAAGGCAGAGAGCTGGCAGAATCGTTAGCACGCTGGGCAAATTGCGTAGCCGTATTTCGTCTGCCATTACGTTCTGAGTTCAAATTCCGCCGAGGTCGACTTTGCTTTTCATCCTTTCAGGGTCGATAAATTAAGTGCCAGTTACACACTGGGGTCGATGTAATCGACTTAATCCGTTTGTCTGTCCTTGTTTGTCTCCTCTGTGTTTAGCCCCCTGTGGGTAGTAAAGAAACAAAAAAAGATGCTCTCTTTGCAACCTCATGGTTTTGAGTTCAATCCTACTGTGAAGCACTTTGAACAAGCATATCCTACTACAGCTCCAGATTGACCAATGCCTTGTGAGTGAATTTGGTCGACTGAAACTGTGAGGAAGCCTGTCTTGTGTGCTTGTGTGTGTGTGTGTCTTTGTGTTTGTTCTCTACCACTTCTTGACAACTGGTGCTGGTTTGTTTATGTCCCCATAACTTAGCAGTTTCGCAAAATAGACTGACAGCATAAGCATCAGACATAAAAATGAATAAACATTGGGATCATTTTTGCTTGACTAAACCCTTCAAGAGAGCAGTGGCCCAGCATGGCCACAGTCCTATGACTGAAACAAGTGAAGGATGACAGATACATGCATACATATGCATGCATGTATGTATGTATCAGGCATGTGCCATCAGTAATTACTCAGGGTAGGCAGTTAGTGACTTTTATGTAGTAAAATACCAAAAAAAATAAGTGAAACACAGGCATGCGACCGAATTGAAGGCAGATTTACTTCTGCCTTTATAGCATGTAAAGAAAACGGTGTTGTAGGAGTGTACGCAGCATGTGTACTACAGCAGTGCTATGCGTAGCTTTAATACTGAGATTGAAAGGCAGGGGTGAATTTGTTTTTCTTTTTAGTCATAGGCTTTGCTGATGATCCTACCTGTACCGAAATTCAACAACCAGCATGTAATATAAAGAAATCAGGCTGCCATTGGAGCTAGCTCTAATGAAGCCATAATGATGGCTACTGTGATGGGGAAGAGACTCAGGGCAATGATAAAAAAGTGATTGTTTATGACAGCTGCCATCATTTTAAAGATATTTTAAGAGAGAGAGCAATAGATCAATAATTGAAAGAGTTAGACAGGTTATTAGGTGAGGTAGGCCAGCTATAGCTGTCTTGAATATGGGACAGAACTTGAACTCTGATACCTTTAAACAGCAGTCCGACATTTTATCAACTCAGCAACTCAGAAAGCAATAATCCTTATTGAAAGCTTATGCAATAACGTGAAAATGTCATTTACTTATAATTAGTTAATTATTGATTGTAATTAGATGACTTTAAGCACCCGGTTTTGTCTGCATGCAAACATACTCATACGTACTTAAACACGCACACATACATACATACATACAAAGGCGGCGAGCTGGCAGAATGGTTAGCATGCCGGGCGAAATGCGTAGCCGTATTTCGTCTGCCGTTATGTGTTCTGGGTTCAAATTCCACCGAGGTCGACTTTGCCTTTCATCCTTTCGGGGTCGATAAAATAAGTACCAGTTACGTTCTGGGGTCGATGTAATCGACTTAATCCCTTTGTCTGTCCTTGTTTGTCCCCTCTATGTTTAGCCCCTTGTGGGTAGTAAAGAAATATATATACATACAAACATGCACACACACACACACATATACATAGAAACACATATATGTACACACACATATACATACATGTGCACATCCATATATACATAAAATTATTTAAAACAGGGTCCTTTTAGAATTGTTCTTCCTATGCTTTGTGAGTACATTCAGTGGGTATAAACTGTGTGGAAACCTGTCAAATATATATATACACACAGACACACACACACACAGACACACACACACACACACACACATGCACAACGTGGCTGATGCCAGCGCCGCCTTTACTGGCTGGTGGCATGTAAAAAGCACCAACCGATCGTGGCCGATGCCAGCCCCCCTGGCACCTGTGCTGGCGGCACGAAAAAAGCACCCACTACACTTGGCGTTAGGAAGGGCATCCAGCTGTAGAAACACTGCCAGATCAGACTGGAGCCTGGTGCAGCCTCCCGGCTTTCCCAGACCCCGGTCGAACCGTCCAACCCGTGCTAGCACGGAAAACGGACCTTAAACGATGATGATGATGATGATATATATATATACCACTTGTTAATTTGAGTGGAGGCAATGCGAGCAGGAACTAAGGGAACATTACTAAGTTTCTGCTCGCATGGCCTCCGCTCAAATTAACAAGTGGAATATAGCTCATTTGGAGCACTACCACTCCAGTCTGTATTATATCTTGAGTATTGTTATTACTAGCTATCTCAACATATAACTGTGTATTTTATATATATATATATATATATATATATATATAGTCATCATCATCGTTTAACGTCCGCTTTCCATGTTAGCATGGTTGGACGATTTGACTGAGGTCTGGTGCAGCCATCTGGTTCGCCAGACCTCATCAAATCGTCCAACCCATGCTAGCATGGAAAGCGGATGTTAAACGACAACGATGATATATATATATATATATATATATATATATATATACCGGAGTAAACACATAAATGTGAAACAAGGTGGAAAAAAGAGTACTCAAATACCAGTGGTAGAATAATATGCTTTATTTAAGCAGCAGAAAATTCAACAAAATCTGTTACTCTGATTTTCTCGTTACCGTTCATCAGACAGTTTTTGCTAGCAAAAACTGTCTGATGAACGGCAACGAGAAACTCAGAGTAACAGATTTTGTTGAATTTTCTGCTGCTTTAAATAAGCACATATATATATATATATAGTTATCATCATTTAATGTCCATTGTCCAAGCCGGAATGGATTGGACAGTTTAACCAGAGCTGGCAAGCCGGGGAGCTGCACCAGGCTCCAGTCTGATTTGGCATGGTTTCTACAGCTGAATGTCCTTCCTAACTCCATCCACCTTACAGAGTGTGGTGAGTGCTTTTATGTGGCACCATGTGGGCGTTTTTATGTGGCACCACACGGGTGCTTTTTTTATATGGCACTGCATGGGCATTTTTACATGGCACTGTCACGAGTGCTTTTCACCACCAGAGGGACTGGTCTTAACACTTCTGCTGAGGAGTATGGATCTTCTTGAGTACACAAGGCACCGGGCACCTTGGTCCTTCGTCATCTCTCCTCCTGAAAGGTTCAGCGTCCTGAGGTCACTCTTCAGTACTCCATCCCATACCTTTCTGGGTCTTCCACTTCCATATGTTCCATCTACTCTGAGCGATCAGCACTTCTTGATGTGTGCATCTTTGTGTCTGTCACCATCCATCACTTGACAACCTGTGTTGGTTTGTTTACATCCCTGTAACTTAGTGATTTTGCAAAAGAGACCAATAGGATAGGTATAGACTTTTAAAAAGAATATGTGCTGGAGTTGATCTGTTCTGGCTAAACCCTTCAAAGTGGTGCAGTGACAGGGCTACAGTTCAATGACTGAAACATATAGAAGATAAGGTATAAAACACATGCACACAAATACAAATACAGGCATACATAACATACATATATATATATATATATATTACATATGAAGGTGCATGGCTCAGTGGTTAGAGCATTGGGCTCACAATCATGAGGTAGTGAGTTCGAATCCCGGACCGGGTTGCGTGTTGTGTTCTTGAGAAAGACACTATATTTCATGTTGCTTCAGTTCATTCAGCTGTAGAAATGAGTTATGACGTCACTAGTGCCAAGCTGTATCGGCCCCTTTGCCTTTCCCTTGGATAACATTGGTGGCAAGGAGAGGGGAGGTTGTTATGCATGGGTGATTATTGGTCTTCCACAAGAAACCTTGCTTGGACTTGTGCCTTGGAGGGAAACTTTCTAGATGCAATCCCATGGTCATTCGTGACCAAAGAGGGTCTATATACATTACATACATTTGTGCTTGTGCCACATAAAAAGCACTCATCTGGTGCTATGTAAATGCACCTGTGTTGGTGCCACATAAAAAGCACCCATGGTAGTGCTCCATAAAAAGCACCTGTGGTGGTAACACATAAAAGGCATCCATGCCAGTGCCATGTATAAGGAACCCATGCCAGTGTCACATTTAAAGTACCTATGCTGGTGCCACATGCAAAGCACCCAGTACACTCTGTAAAGTGGTTAGCATTAGGAAGAGCATCTGGTCATAGAAACCATGCCAAAACAGACAATAGGGGCCTGGTGCAGCCCTCCAACTGCCCAGCTCCTGTCAAACTGCCCAATCCCATGCCAACATAGAAAATAGATATTGCTGTTGTTGTTGTTGTTGATGATGATGATGATGATGGTGGTGGTGGTGGTGGTGGTTTTGGTGGTGGTGGTGGTGGTGATGGTGATAATGATGATGATGATGATGGTGATGGTGATGATGATGATAATGGTGATGGTGATGATGATGATGTATAACTTACTTAAAGCAGTCATTTTGTAATTGTATTTATCTCGCAAGCAACTTGGTCTGAGATTGAACGTTGGAACCGAATCAGTCACATCATCAAAGAGCCATTTTAACCATAGAAAAAACACAACAGTAAACTTGTTAAATTCACTTTTCAGTTCCATTTATCTCTTGAGGCATTAAACTTTTCAATGCACAACTGTGTCCTGCTCACTGTAAACTCTTATCAAATTCTGTGTGGTTTTAGATGCAAAAATCTTTTTTTTCCCCAAAATAGAGAATATTTATTTAATAGTTTTCTAACATGCTTTTTCTTTTTGTTTCTTTGTAGGTGAGTGTCATTTTTATTATTGAAAGGTGTACACTAGCTACAGGTAAGATATAAATGTTACTTCAATTTAAGGGAATACAAAAGCTACAGGTGAGATGTACACTACTCTGAAACTGTTAAAAGGTCAACATAATACAGGGAATATATATATATATGTATATATATATATATATAAATTTATACATATTATATATATATATATATATATATATAAACATACACACACACACACCACACACACACACACACACACACAACACACACACTCTCTCATATATGCACGCACATATTTTTTGTAAACACTTGCAGATGCAAGTGCTACTGGTTGAAAAGTCTGCATACTGGATATTAGCAAGTTTATGGGGGTCATCGGAAGAGAATACACATCGTTTAGGGGCTTACATGTCCTACATGTATATCTGTCTATCTATCATAGATAGATAGATAGATACATACATACATACATACATACATACATACATACATATATATATATATCATCAAACGGACGCTAAATGATGATGATGATATATATATATATATATATGTATATATATACACACATATACATACATACATACATGTATGTATGTACATACATACATACATACATACATGTATGTATGTATAAATCTCCCTCTCCCCTTCATTACATTTTACAATTAAAACGATTTTTTTTTTGTTATTCTGAAAATTTCTGTGAAGAAATAGAAACACTGACTTCTGTTTGAGAGCTGCTCTGGAAGTTGACAGAGGAAAAAACAACAGCCAAATCTCCCTCAGATCACATTTGGACATCTTCGAAAAAAGCACACTGAGTAAGGTTGTCCTGGGGCTCCCTTCCTTGCACCTAGGAGAAAAATAGGATGGTCATGACTGGAATGCCTTTGATCATAGATCTACTTGATCAGAACTGGCCTGGGGCTAAACAGCAACATCACACTACAACAATACAAGACCAACCGCACCAAGTACACCACGACCACCACCACCATGACCACCACCACCAAAGCATCAGAAATGAATTCCTTCTTCCTCCCCCGCCTCCACCTCACAGGTGAATAACAAAAGAGGAAATTATATAGAAAGATGGTAATTGAGAGAAGATAGTGTCAGTTGTTGCGATGCATCTGCAGTTGTTGGTAACAGCAGCTTCACATCTAATGCACTTTGTACAGCTTCTGTCAGTGCAGCTGGAGCCGGTGTCTTCACAAAGATGCAGTGATGGAAAACAAAACAAAAAAAGAGAAAAAGAAAGGAGAAAAAAAAGAAAAAATATAATTATGTGATGGCTTTGATATTTGCTGGAAATAATAGCTTCAGGCAACCATACCACCATCGCCATGGCCACAACCATCACCACCACCACCACCACCACCACCACCATCACCATCACCGCTAGTGCTACCACCACTAGCCCCACCACCACTGTGATGGTAAGTGGTAGAAGGTAGGGATGGTGATGTGGTTGCTGGTCTGTGAACATACCATCACTGTGGCAGTTGCAGTAGTATGTAGTATATACCGTGTAGTAAATACCATGACGGCAGCGGTGGTGGTGGTGGTGGTGGTGGCAGTGGTGGTGATGGTTGTGATGGCCTTTGTGATGGTGTGGTGATGGTGGTGGTGATGGTAATGGCAATAGTGATGGTGGTGGTGGAGGTGGTGGTGGTGATGGTAATGGCGATAGTGGTGGTGGTGGTGGTGGTGGTGGTGGTGTTTGTGGTGGTGATGGTGATAATGATGGTGGTCTTGATTGTAATGGTGATGGTGTTTGTGATGTGGTTGTGATAATGGTGTTAGTGATGACGGATGTGATGGTAGTTGTGGTACTGGTGGTTGTGGTCATTGTGGCCATTGTGATGAAGGCACTGGTGGTGGTTTGTCCCTCCCCTCACATCATCACAGTAATGGCAAATGTGAATCGCAATACCACTACTGTAACGGTGCTGGTAGAGTATTTCCATACCATTACAGTGGTAGTTGCGATAATATATGAGCATACTGTGACTGCATAGTGGTTCTGGTGGTGGTAGTGGTGCGTTGGTGGTGGTGGTGTGGTGGTGGTGGTGGTGGTGGTGGTGGTGGTGGTGGTGATGCTAGCAGCGATGGTGCTAGTGGTAGGGGTGCTGGTGATGTGTCCTATATAACATCACAGTAATAATGATCCATATATTACTACACCACCAAAGTGGTGGGTGTCAGTGGTGATCCAATACCATCTGGGTGATGGTTGCAGTAATATGCCAAAATCCCATGACAATGTAGGGATGTGTAGTGGTGGTGGTGGTGGTGGTGGTGGTAGTGGTGGTAGTAATGGTGTTGATAGTGGTAATGGAGTTGGTGGTGATAGTATCGTGTCCTTACCATCGCAGTGGTGGTTGCAATAATATGTTAATATACCATGCCAGTATAATGATAATGGCATTGTCATTGTTGACGGTAGTGGTGGTGGTGGTGGTGGTGGTAGAGTGTTTCCATACCATCACAGTGGTGTAGTGCTAGTGCATTCCCATATACCATATTTTAATGTGTATGAGGAACCTCCTAATTTTGGGGGCTTAAAATTTGGAAAAAAGGTTTTGTAAGGATTTTAAAAGAACTCCCATATTTTTTTAACCTAATTTTTGACAAAAATGGGTTCTTTATACTTGTTAAAATACAGAAGTCACTGTAGTGGTGGTGTCTCCTATATGGAAGCACTCCGTCGGTTACGACGATGAGGGTTCCGGTTGATCCGAATCAACGGAACAGCCTGCTCGTGAAATTAACGTGTAAGTGGCTGAGCACTCCACAGACGCGTGTACCCTTAACGTAGTTCTCAGGGATATTCAGCGTGACACAGAGAGTGACAAGGCCGGCCCTTTGAAATACAGGTACAACAGAAACAGGAAGTAAGTGTGAGAGAAAGTTGTGGTGAAAGAGTACAGCAGGGATCACCACCATCCCCTGCCGGAGCCTCGTGAAGCTTTAGGTGTTTTCGCTCAATAAACACTCACAACGCCCGGTCTGGGAATCGAAACCGCGATCCTATGACCGTGAGTCCGCTGCCCTAACCACTGGGCCATTGCGCCTCCACGGTGTCTCCTATAATTTATCTACTGGCTGTACTATTATTTTATTCTTTTCTTATTGTTCTTGTTTCAGTCCTTGGACTGCGACCATGCTGGGGTACCGTCTTCAAGGGTTTTATTTGAATGAATTGTTCCCAACACTTATTTTTGTTTAAGCCCAGTACTTATTCTATCGGTTCAGTATCTTTCACTGAACTTCTAAGTTATGAGGACGTAAACAAACCAACTCAGGTTGTCAAGTGGTAGTGGGGGACAAACACAAAGGCTCACACACACACACACACACACACACACACACACACACACACACACAATAAGCCTCTTTTAGTTTTTGTCTACCAAATTCACTCACAAGGTTTTTGCTTGACCTGGGGCTATAGTAGAAGACATTAGCCCAAGGTGCCATGCAGTGAGACTGAACCCAGAATCATGTGGTTGGGAAGCAAACTTCTTACCTCACAGCCACACCTGTGCCTTTATTAGCTGTTGGTCTGGTGTTATTGTATGTTGACCAATTTTTAATGAGTCTGTAATTCAGTTTCAATTCTCAGCTGTAACTGTTTTACATATCTCTCTGATCTGCTTTGGAATAGCATGAACATTGCAATACACCATTCTTGCTTCTGGTAAAAATCTGTCCTTACTCTTAATTAAGAAACTAGTAGTAATGGTCATTGTGTCGAGAATAATTCTATTTAGTTGTGGAGGTGCATGGCTTAATGGTTAGGATATTGGACTCAAGTCAGAAAACAACACAGAGTTGCTGAAGCATGGAATAAACTGCCTGCATCAGTTGTTGACTGCCATGACACTGCATCCTTTAAGGCCCTCATGCTTTCCGAAATCCGCCGAAACTACACCTGATTATATATACACTTTAGATGAGTTGTAGTGCACCTGAGCACTGTACACAATTATTATTATTATTATTATTATTATTATTATTATGATCGTAAGATTGTGATTTCAATTCCTAGACTGGGTGACATGTTGTGTTCTTGAGCAAAACACTTCATTTCTATTGCTCCAGTCCACTCAGTTGGCAAATATGAATAATCTTGGAATGGACTGGTGTCTCATCCAGGTGGGGATTTTATTCACTAAGGAAACTGGAAAACTAGCCCTTAAGAATAAGCATGACTCCAGAAGGTAACCATTACTTTTATTTGGTTAGTTAAAGGTCACATGGTAATTTGTGACCCTTCACTGGTTCAAATGTATGCTCAGATGTTTTAAAACCTCATTATTCATTTTATTGTAATTTGTTTCTGTTACATGAAATGTTGCCGTGTGCATAACAGTGGTTAAGGCAAGGAAGGACAGAGTATTAACCATTTTATTGGGTTGTCTGGAAGGTTCGTGCCGATTTTTAAAGGAAAGAAAAAGTCAATAAATTGAAATTTTTACCATTAAGACTATTCTGCAGAGACCTGAATAACTGCACTAAATGGAGGTGTAGTCAAATCCTATTTTATGGATTCAACCATGTTCTAAAATAAGCGAAAGGTAAGCTACTATAAATCGGCACGAACTTTCCAGACCACCCAATATTTACAAGGATAATAAACCTGCTGTCCACAAATGCTTACAGTGAATTGGGCAGCGTAATAATCCTTTCTGTTATAGGCACAAGGACTGAAATTCTTGGGGAAGAGGATAGTCAATTACATCAACCCCAGAACTTAACTAGTACTTATTTTGACCTCAAAAGGATGAAAAGCAAAATTGATCTTGGCAGGATTTGAACTCAGAATGTAAAGATGGATGAAATGCTGCTAAGTGTTTTGTCCAGCACAGTAATGATTCTGCCATCTTGCCACCTTATTGACCTAATAATGAAAGGTGAAGTTGACCTTGGCAGAATTTGAACTTAAATATTCGCTAAATCCCCCAGCCCATGAAATCCTCCAACAGCAACCAAATATCCACCAAGTCCCCTAGCACCAGCTCAAGGCTAGATTAAGACCCTAAGCACTTAAAAGATTTTGCTGCCCACATATATATCTAATTCAAAATATATTACTCTTTTACTCTTTTATTTGTTTCAGTCATTTGACTGCGGCCATGCTGCAGCATTGCCTTTAATCAAGCAAATCAACCCCAGGACTTATTCTTTGTAAGCCTAGTACTTGTGCTATAAGTCTCTTTTGCTGAACTGCTAAGTTACAGGGACATAAACACACCAGCATTGGTTGTCAAGCGATGTTGGGGGTAGGACAAACACACACACACATATATATATATACATATATACGACGGGCTTCTTTCAGTTTCCGTCTACCAAATCCACTCACAAGGCTTTGGTTAGCCCGAGACTATAGTGGAAGACACTTGCCCAAGGTGCCATGCAGTGGGACTGAACCCGGAGCCATGTGGTTGGTAAACAAGCTACTTACCACACAGTCACTCCTGCGCCTATGCTTGCCACCTTATTGATATAATAATGGTTTCAAATTTTGGCACAAGACCAACAATTTCAGGGGAGAGGGTAAGTTGATTACATTGTCCCTGGTGCTTGACTAGTTCTTATTTTATTGACCCCAAAAAAGATGAAAGGCAAAGTTGACCCTGGCAGAATTTGAACTTAAATATTCACCTGATCCCCCAGCCCATGAAATCTTCCAACAGCAGCCAAACATCCATTAAATCCTCTAGCACCAGCTCAAGGCTACATTAAGACCCTAAGCCTTTAAAAGATTTTGCTACCCACATGTGTAATTCAAAATATAAACAATAATAAACCATAAAATATTTTTTTTAGTTTTCAAAATGAAACAAAACTAACGGTAAGAGGGAAATAATGTTTATTTTTGTAAACTTCAATTTTATTTGGATTTAAAAAATTTTCTCCTACTTTTTTAATTGGAAAGTCTTTGATCAGATCCTCAAAATTAATCTTTCGTAACACATCTGGTTCTAGATTTAGTAGAGATAAAGCATCCCAAATATCATTTTAGCAAGTTTAAAGTGATTTCTGTTGTACCATAGATCATTTATCATTTCTGTGTTGCCAGCTTCCCTTAATGTCCTTAGCACATGCTTATTTTGCTTAACAGTTAATCTAGTGCTGGTCACCAGATTCATAACACCAAGAAATGGGTCTTTATTTGACATAAAGCATCCCGAATATCATTTTAGCAAGTTTAAAGTGACTTCTTTTGTACTGTAAACCATTTACCATTTCTGTGTTGTCACCTTCTCTTAATGCCCTCAGGACATGCTTATTTTGCTTAATGGTTAAACCAGAGCTGCACCAGCCAAACATTGAATAAATTCCTCAACACCAGTCAAGCATAAAAAAGAATCTCCAACACCAGTTAGACATTTAACAAATCCTCCAATGCCTCAAATACTCCTGAAATCCTCCAACAGCAGACATATACATATCAAAGCCTCCAACACCATCAAGCACCGATGAACTCCTTTACTAGCAACCAAACTCCTATCAAAACCTCAAACACCAGTTAAGTCTCTGTCGAATCCTCTGACACCAACAAATATTAACAAAATCTCTAACACAGTGGTTCATATCCAGGGTCCATATGGCCCTTGTGAGTTCATATAAGTTTTTTCTGTTAAAATTTCTGAGACCCCCTTCAGTCACGACAAAGACCATGGGATTGCACCTAAAAAGTTACCCTCCCAGGCACAAGTCTGGGCAGTTGTTTATGGAAGACCAGCAGTCACCCATGCATACTGGCCTTCCCTCTCCATGCCACTGATGTTATCCAAGGGAAAGGCAAAGGCTGATATAGCTTGGCACCAGTGACAGCACAACTCATTTCTATGGCTGAGTGAACTGGAGCAACGTGAAACAAAAGTGTCTTGCCCAAGAACACAACACGCAGCCCGGTCCAGGATTCGAGCTCACAACCTCACGATCGTAAGCTCAACACTCTAACCACTGAGCCATGCACCTTCACATATTTATGTGAAATATAATTGGTTATACTTCTACAATGCATAAAATATTTTAACAATCTTTCAGTACAATTTTTAATAACATTTGATTATAAAAATATAATAGAATTTTTCTGAAGGTACGTGGTTTAGTGTTTAGAGCATTGGGCTCACAATCATAAGGTAGTGAGTTCGATTCCTGGAATGGGCTGCGTGTTGTGTTCTTGAGCAAGAAAATTTATTTCACGTTGCTCCAGTTCACTCAGCTGTAGAAATGAGTTGCAACATCATTGGTGCCAAGCTGTATCAGCCTTTGCCTTTCCCTTCGATAACATTGGTGGTGTGGAAAGGAGGGGCTGGTATGCATGGGCCACTGCTGGTCTTCCATAAAAACAACCTTGCCCGGACTTGTGCTTCAGAGGGGAAGTTTCTAGATGCAACCTTCATGACTGAAGGAGGTCTTTACCTTTTTTTAAATAGGATTTTTTAAATATTGAATGGCTATGATGGTCCACCTGAGTAAAATAGGAATCAAAGGGGCACATAGGTAAAAGAATTGTTGGAAACCACTGCTCTAAACACCATCAAACATCTGTTAGAACCTCTCTCACTAGCCATACATCTATTAAAATCCCCAATACCAAAGAGCTTTCAAAATCTCCATTATGACTCACATAACCACTAATATCAACCCCATATCTATCAATACCTCAGACACCAGTCAAACACCTTAATCCCTAGTCCCACACCTAACAAAACTCCAAAAACATCCATCACCTCCAAGAACAATCAAATCTTCCAACACCATTATCCTTTTCTACTCTCAGCACAAGGCCTGAAATTTTTTGGGCGGGAGCCAGTCGATTAGATTGACTCCAGTACGCAACTGGTACTTAATTTATCGACCCCGAAAGGATGAAAGGCAAAGTCGACCTCAGCGGAATTTGAACTCAGGATGTAAAGACAGACGAAATACCTATTTCTTTATTACCCACAAGGGGCTAAACATAGAGGGGACAAACAAGGACAGACAAATGGATTAATTCGACTATATCGCCGCCAGTGTGTAACTGGTACTTAATTTATCGACCCCGAAAGGATGAAAGGCAAAGTCGATCTCGGCAGAATTTGAACTCACAACGTAGCGGCAGACGAAATACTGCTCAGCATTTTGCCCGGCATGCTAACGTTTCTACCCACCTCCAAGAACAATCAAATCTTCCAACACCAGTGAAATACCCATCAAATGTTGAATTCATTCAGGCAGGTCACTCATGCAATGAACTGATAATTTCTGTCTTTGCTTATGAAATATCTGTCAAACTGCTTGTCTCGTGCACGTGATGTGGTTGAGCCTTGCCAGTTAGAATTTTATGTCTCTCATCTCATCCTCCCATTGCTGAACTAGTAATATAACTTCAGTACATAATATTAATTATTACGGACTGTAATTCAATCTGGCGACTCTTGGTGATTAATTATGGCAGGAGAGCAGCAAAGTTTTAGAAGCTGACTGTCAATAATTGCAGTCACTAGATTCTGTGTAGATATCTCAGATCGTTATTTCTCCATGAGCTACAGGAAGAGAAATCCATAGGTAATTAGTTGTCAGCTGCCTCATCCTCCCCTCCTCCCTTTTCTCTCCTCTTTTTCCTCCTCATCTACATTATCATCATCATTACTATCATCATCACCATCACTACCCCTCCTCTCTTCTTCCTCCTCCTCTTCTGCCTCCTCTTCCTCTTGCTCTTCCTCCTCCTTTTCCTCCTCCTCTTCATCTTCCCCTTCATCTTCCTCCTCCTTTTCCTCTTCATCTTCCTCCTCTTCATCTTCCTCCTCCTTTTCCTCTTCCTCTCCTCTTCCTCTTCCTCTTCCTCCTCCTTTTCCTCTTCATCTTCCTCCTCCTTTTCCTCTTCCTCTTCCTCTTCCTCTTCCTCCTCCTTTTCCTCTTCATCTTCCTCCTCCTCTTCCTCTCCTCTTCCTCCTCCTTTTCCTCTTCATCTTCCTCCTCCTTTTCCTCTTCATCTTCCTCCATCTTCATCTTCCCCCTCCTTTTCCTCTTCATCTTCATCTTCCTCCTCCATCTTCATCCTCCTCTTCCTCTTCCTCTTCCTCTTCCTCTTCATCTTCCTCCTCCTCTTCATCTTCCTCCTCCTCTTCCTCTTCATCTTCCTCTTCATCTTCCTCTTCATCTTCCTCCTCCTCTTCCTCTTCATCTTCCTCCTCCTCTTCCTCTTCTTCATCTCGTCTGTTATCCCCCTGATCCTCCAGTTCCTCATTGTCATCATCATCATCATCATCAGCAGCACCAACCCTTCTCGTCTCTTTCTTCTTGCTCCTCCTTTTTCTTCATCCTGCCTGGGTGGATGGGGCCTTCTTGACGCAAGGTGATTGAAAGGGTGAAGGGATAAAAGAATTGAGACTGTGGGTGGGTGGCAGTCGCAAGAGTGTATGGGGGAGAGAGAGACACATACACAAGGAAAAGGGTGAGGGTACGATTTTTTAAAATAAATTTTGGAAGCATCGAATGTGGTTGGTATTTTGCAGAAAGTAAATTTTGGACATCATAAAGCTAACTTTTTTTTCAGTCTTACCAGACTAAATTCCCAATCTTTCTCTGTTGTTCTTACAGCTTTACTGTGTCCAAAATTTACTTTCTTGTCTGCTATATATATATATATCTACTTACATCACATCACACCACCACGCACACGTCAGCACTGACCACTTCCCAGACCCACATTTTCACACCTACACATACACACAAGCACGTGCACCTTCCTTTTGGGATCACCACCACTTTATTATCTCCCCTTCTCCCTAGCTCTCCTGTGTGACCCTTCTGTCCAGCATTCGCCATGATAGATCACTAGCCACTACACATTCTTTATTTTCTCTCCTTGTTTCTTTCTGTGGAAGAGCGTAGGCTTGAAACATTAAAGACTTTTTCACTTCCCGGGCATTATACTAATGCATCTGTTTGTTATCTACACCACCTGTCTTCATCTTATGTTTTTTGTGAATTCTCCCATATATATAATATATATATATATATATATATTTTTTTTTATTTTATAGAAGGAGCTTCTACAGGACTAGAACTGTTTCATTCAAATGAAATCATCAGGCTTCCTGATGATTTCATTTGAATGAAACAGTTCTAGTCCTGTAGAAGCTCCTTCTATAAAATAAATTAATTTACTCTGCCATGTATTGAGTACCTATTTACTGTGGTTAACCCCGACTCAACCCGGGACCTACATATATATATATATATACAGACACACACACACATATAGATAGATTGACAGATACATACATACATACATACATACATACATACATACATACATACATACATACATACATATGCAAGAAAAGCAGTAAAATGTGACAACTGAAGCAGACTTTGTGGAGTTGACATTGAAGATATCACCCACATCATAAGTAGTTGTCTGAAAATGTCATCATGGTATTATCTACCAATGAGACATGATGTTGCAGCTAAAACACTCTATAATGAAATCCATCAGAAGGATAACCCTAAGGACAAAGAACGCCAGTATAGTAGATGCCATAGCCACTCATAATAAAAAGGAGTGCTTGTGGAATGTCCCAGTAAAGACTTCAATAAAATGTAAGCACAACAGACCTGATATAATGATTTGGGATAGAGAAGAGAAAGTGTGTGCAGTTGTGGAAATTAGCTGCCCGGCAGATGTTAACATAAAGCTGAAGATCAGGAAAAAAGAGAATACCTACACTGAACTATTGAGAAATCTGCAGTTACTCTATCCAGATTACAAGTTCAGGTTTATACCTGTAATTATTGGGACCCTGGGATATGTAACATACTGCCTAAATACTAATCTTGAGAAATTAGGGTTCTCAAAACTAGAAAGGAGAAAGCTAATTCAAAGACTACAGATCCAATCTCTCACTGAAACTGTAAAAATCTGTAAAACTTTCCAGAAGTTTATCATTTAAATATATATGAGCATGTCTAGATATGCAACTATATGCATGAGAATACATACACAAAGCAAAACATACAAATCTGCACATATACATACATACATACATACAAACAAAAATACCCTGTTGTTGATGTTGAAATTCCAATGAAGGAACCTTGGATCTAGGTTACAAACCGGCTCTTTTGCTATTGGCAAGAAATCTTGAAATGAAACTGAACAATGACATACACACATGCATACATACATACACACACATATGAATACACACACACACACACACCATACCTGTACATATATAGGAGCGGGAAGTTTTTCTACAACCACATCATCCCAGGTTCAGCTCTATGGTAAAGTACTTTAGACGAGGGCCTTCTATTGTAATCTGAGGTTGACCAGTTCCTTTACACCAGTTCCATCCCTACATGTGTATGCATACAGGTATGTGTATATGTGTGTGTGTGTATGTGTATGTGTGTGCATGTGTGAGTCAGTATGTGTATGCATGAGTGTGTGTGTATGTGTATGTTTCTGTCCTTCTGTCGATGTTGTCTTTATGCTGTGACTCAGTATGGCCACACACAAATAACTAAGGCCACTAAAAAAGTATGTATATATATATATATATATATATATATATATATATATATATGTATGTATATTTGGGCTTGGGAACAAGCAAGAACATCCTTCCTGATCAAGTCTACCTTCGACGTTCTACCCTCACCGGCGAACTTAGTCCGGTGGAACATAAAAACAACCAACGAGTGTAGATGCAGAGAGAAAGCGACGGTTAGACATGTTCTGTCAGGTTGCAGACTAGCACTTGAAAGGTATACATGGCGTCATAATCAAGTCCTCGGCGTCATAAGTGCAGCACTCAAGGATAAGATCGAGAGGTACAATAGGGGAGAATACCCAAAAGAAAAAGCGCAGGAGAGTATACTTCCACAAGGAGGGAAGAGGTTATAAAACCAGGCCTACAAGTAAAGTATACGAGATAGACGAAAGATGGAAGGGATACTGGGAGGTGGTCACGGACTTGGAAAGACAAGTAATATTTCCACTAATAAAACAACAAAAGACCGGATTTAGTTCTTTGGAACAGAGACCGGAGAATGGGAATTTTACTAGAACTGACAGTACCTTGGGAAGAGAACATCGGCAATGCAGAGGAACGAAAGGAGAAGAGGTATGAAAAACTAATCAAAGAATATTATCACCTGGCAGTGGGGGCTAGAGGCTTTATTGAAAAGAAAATGACAACGCTTTTCAAAAGAAGATTCATTTTTTCTAGCACCGAGCTGTGTAAACTAATAAGGAGAGTACAGGATGCGGTCGAAAAAGCCAGCTTCTATATATGGCTGAAGCGGGAAGACCGAAAATAGCTTGAAAGTCATAAACACGCCGACGGGAAATAACATCACTAGGTGAGACAAGCTGACTGACAGGTGACGGTCGTCTAGAAAAAGCGCGGGCTGAAACTACACACCTTCACTAGTCAGTTAAGGTGAGACAGTGTCACGTGACAACTTGCTGGGACTGCCTGCTGGAGCCTATGCGGCAGGTATTTAAAGGGAGAAATTTGACAAGACAGTCGAAGAGGCCAGGGAACAGAAGAAAGAAGAAGAAAGAAGACATGCACCCAACACCAGAGCTGAAGACACCTCCGAAAGGGGGTAGAGGAGTAGGGGCCAAAACCGGATGTGGTTCCTCCTGATGATGTCTTGAGCTAACTGGATCCTATAAAGGAGCTGTTGTGGTAGCAGACCACGAAACACAGTTGTAATTCCTCCTATATATATATATGTATGTATGTATGTATGTGTGTGTATGTCTTTTTACATAGATTACATAGATATATACATACATATATTATATTATTATACGTCCACAACTAATGTACATGTATATGTATAAGTGTATATGAATGTGTGTGTGTATGTGTGTGTGTTTGTGTGTGTAAATTATCTGACCATCCATACAGCTAAAAGTAGCCTATTATTACCAGCTGACCACTAGAGTGTGACCTTTGAAGTTACTGAACTGCTCTCTCCTTCCCAAACAACACACACACACACACACACACACACACACCACACACACACACACACACACACACACACACACACACACACGCACGCACGCACGAACGCACACACACACACACAACACACACACACACACTCTCTCTCTCTCTCTCTCTCTCTCTCTCTCTCTCTCTCTCTCTCTGTTGTATTTTATCACTTCAGACCACATCCATAGTCCCACCTCTACATATATACTTATTGGTTCTGTTTTGCAATACTGCAGACAATGATTCTTTGTCTCTCTGACTGACCTTTGACCATCTTTTGGATGAGAGGACAGAGGAAAGGGGTAAAATGGTTGAAGGTTCACTTTCAGGAACTAGTTGGTGTGGTAGTCAGTAGAATTCTACTGAATGCTACTGTTGTCTTAAAGGGCTCACACTACTATATTGCTATATATTATTATTATTATTATCATCATTATTATTATTATTATTATTATTATTATTATTATTATCATTATTATTATTATTATTATTATTATTATTATTATTATTATTATTATTATTATTATTATTATTATTATCATTATTATTATTAAGGTAGTGAGCTGGTAGAATTGTTAGCCCACAGATAAAATGTTTATGCCAAGTGAAATGCTTATCAGTATTTCATTTGTCTTTACATTCTGAATTCAAATTCTGACAGGGTTGACTTTGCCTTTCATCCTTTAGGGGTAGATAAAATAAGTACCAGTTGAGCACAGGGGGTCGATGCAATTGACTAGTCCCCTCCCCCGAAATTTCAGGCCTTGTGCTTATAGTAGAAAGGATTATTATTATTATCGTTATTATTATTATTATTATTATTATTATTATTATTATTATTGAGTGAGAGAGCAGTTCATGCCATCAAAGTGACACTGGGGTAAAATATACGAAGCCCAATATACCCATCATGACTACCCGTCTGATAAAGGTACACCAGGCACATGCATCACAACCATATGTGCGCGACATGGTGATCTCATATCAAGATTAACAGCACATGACCTTGCAGGTGGGGCTCAGTTAGAATTTTCTTCAGGTTGAGTAGCCCATCCCGCTCAAACGGTCCCTGAATAAGGGTTGTTTAAGGATGTTGAAAAAACCACCCATGTTTCCAGAGGTGAATTATTCAAACCCCAAGAATCCCTCTCAACACATGGCTATGATGCTCCCCCACTACTTCTGCTCGTGATCAGAGATGCACATACCGTCAGCCACTAAGGGACATGCTCAAGGTTAAGGTCAAACAACTGACAAGCAAATCTGTGGTATTGAGCAGAATATTTGCTGTAGCCCATCTTTTATACCAAGACAAACAATGTACATGATAACACTTCCAATCAGTTAAGATCAGAAGCCATGAGAGCCACTGCCTGGTACTTATTATTATTATTATTATTATGTTATTATTATTAATTATTATTATTATTGTTGTATTATTATCATTATTATTACTATTATTATTATTATTATTATTATTATTATTATTACTATTACTACTACTACTACTACTACTACTACTACACTACTACTACTACTACTACACTACTACTACTACTAGCAGGATCTGTGAATATGCCATGGAATTAATGGTAAACCTATCTCGTTATTTTTGAAAACTTTATCCAAAATGCCTGAAAGCATAGCCTGTGTTGTGTCTGTATGGAAAGATAGTCACTCCTCTGCTACTCATTGAAAAGTGGAATAAATTGGAATACGGTGATTACTTAATGCACTTTATATATACACTTTATATAATTTATGCATAATTTTATAGACTTAATACACAGCAATCATAAAATAAATATTCACTCTTTTATTTTTCCATTTCCCCCATAAACAAAAGAAATCTCCTGTACATATGATACAACCTTTACTTAAATTGTATATATCTGCCATGTAAATAAGCATGAATATTTCCTGGAATTGCACTTGTGTGCATGCATCAATTGATAGGTGATATAAAAAAATTTAGTTCAATAAAAAAAATGCACTTTTCACTATCCAATCACCACCACCACCACCACAATCATCATCATCATTTCTTGCCCCCTCTCTTGCCTCTCTATCTCCCCTATCTCTCTTTCTCTCACTCCCCTCTGTCAATACCTCAAATGTAAGATCTCATCCCATCCAATGATGGAATTAACCTACAAACATTATTTTGGACCATCAAGTCCCCAGAAACAGCTGTTGGATTTGTATAACTTTTCTTCAATCTCTTTAATTCTTGATATCATTTCTAATCTGTGTAAGTCAGACCTTCTTGTTTGCAAACATACATACATTTTTTGTATTTTATGTATTTAATATACTTTGTATATTGGCCTGCCTAATTTACTTGTCCTTACATTTATTTCTCTACTAGCTCAAGTTTAAACCTCTTAAGGACTACTAAGTGTATTCTGTACAGAGAATATTTGATTCTCATCAATGAATTACACACACACACATGTAGTTTACTGTTTGTCTTTTGTTAAGGTCAACAAGAAAGTATCCAGTCCAGTGGGAGATAAGTATAATGTAATGAAAGCAGGAGTCATACATGAGCTATTTCAAATTTCATTCTCAGATAGTACACTAATAAGATGAGCTTGGCAATTGTTCAGGCCCACAGGATATGGCTACTTCATGAGAAGGCTAAAGAAAAAATGAAGCAGAATTACAAGAAAATCAAGAAAACATTAAGGAAATGAGACATAAATGTTACATTCCTGCAATGCACTAACAGGAGTTCAAACCACCCTAGAGCAGTTGTTATGTCCATTATTAGAGGTGTTTTATCAAGAATATCCAGATTTTTCCACTAAAGAGATTTTCTCCAAAATGTGTAGTACTATAATGCAACTTTTGGTAGGTCTAGATATACTAAAAGAAAAAAATCTGATGCATATCAGATAAAAGTATTATAAAAATATTTAAGAATAATTGATTGTATTCACAAAGGAATAGATGTACTCAATATAAATAATACTCATATTTTAGCATTCCTTTTCAGCAATAAGAATAATGCTAATACAATTAATAGCATTTTTCCAGATTATAAACCTAATAGTATATATAACTGTAGGGATCAATGTAAATGCTCTTTATATAACCAATGTTTTAAAAATGAGTTAGTATTTAAATGTTCCTAATAAAGTACATCATTACATAGGTACCATGGCATTTAAATTCAAATTTGGTTTGCATAATCAAATGCATTCCTTTAGTAATAAAATAAAAGAACTTAGCACTTCACTAGTTAAACTTCATTAGGATCTCAAAGAAATGAATGTTGGTTATTCAATTTCATGGTCAATTACATACTGCACTTCCATGAAAAGTGGTTGGATAGCTGTAGTTTTCACTCTATGGAGGCATTAGAAATTCTTACATGTAAGTCTGGTCTAATTAATAAGCATAATGAATTTTTAATCCATTGTTCCCACCATTTAAATAAAGCATCCTTTTAGCTTACTTGTTTGAATTAAATTGAGTTCATGACAGCATTCTTTGTATTGAGGAGGAGGAGACCCCCTTCGGCCATGAATGACCATGGGACTGCACCTAGAAAGTTACCCTCCGAGGCACAAGTCAGGGCAAGATTGTTTGTGGAAGGCTAGCAGTCGCCCATGCATACCAGCCTCCCCTCTCCACTCCACTGATGTTATCCAAGAGAAAGACAAAGACCAATACAGCTTCGCACCAGTGATATTGCAACTCATTTCTACAGCTAGGTTAACTGGAACAACGTGAAATAAAGTGTCTTGCTCAAGAACACAACACACAGCCTGGTTTTGTTCCTCCTCGAGCCATGCCTGGCTCATAAGGGCCAGTTTCCCAGTTTCCTTGGCGTATAGGTTCCCTACCTGAATGGGACGCAGGTGAGCTGCAAGATGCAGGAGGAAAGAGTGAGAGAAAGTTGTGGCGAAAGAGTCAGCAGAAGTTTGCCATTACCTTCTGTCGGAGCCTCATGGAGCTTAGGTGTGTTTCGCTCATAAACACACACATCGCCCAATCTGAGATTTGAACCCACAATCCCTTGACCGTGAGTCCGCTGCTCTAACCACTAGGCCATGTGCCTCCACTTACACAGCCTGGTGTGGAAATCGAACTCACAACCTCACAATCATAAGCTCTATGCTCTAACCACTGAGCCATGCGCCTTACTCCAGCTTTATCATAGGTGACTCTATATATAATGTTCTCTAAATCTTTATACTCCCAGCTTAAATTTTTCCCCGTCTGGCTAATCATTTATTGTTTTTCTAATGAATTTATTTAATTTCAACAGTAAATGGTCTAATAATATCCAGCCATAATTATTGTGATGCTGTTACAGATTTATTCTGTACTTTTATTCTAGTTCTATGTCCTTATCTTTTCAAGTCTTATCTTAGTACTAGTGAAGCCTTCTCTCTCTCTCTCTCTCTCTCTCTCTCTCTCTCTCTCTCTCTCTCTCTCTCTCTCTCTCTCTCTCTCTCTCTCTCTCTCCAGCTGTCACATACTAGATGTTATGACAGGTTAAAATCAGGAGGACTGACAGCAAGCCTATGTCTCCTTACAACTAAATAGGTGCCTAAAGTTTGGAACCCCTATCTTGCTCAGAACATTGACCTCCTGGAATCTGTCCAGAGACGTGCAACCAAACGCATACCCTCCATCAGACACCTACCATATTCTGAGCGCCTTGTTTCCCTGGGCATGGATTCACTGAAGCTCCGGCGTCTGGCGACGGACTTGGTAAACACCCACAAAGTTATCAACCACCTCACCAACAACAACACTGAACACCATTTGATCTCCATGTGTCTAACACACGTGGACATGCCTACAAAGTCAGAAAACAACACAGCTCCCATGACTTTCGGAAACATTTTTTCATGCTCAGAGTTGCTGAAGCATGGAATAAACTGCCTGCGTCAGTTGTTGACTGCCATGACACTGCATCCTTTAAGGCCCTCATGCTTTCCGAAATCCGCCGAAACTACACCTGATTATATATACACTTTAGATGAGTTGTAGTGCACCTGAGCACTGTACACAATATTTATTATTATTATTATTATTATTATTATAAAGCAATTAGTAAAAATATTGTGCATGCTACCACTGTACATGCTTGTAAGTGATGGTTGTTGTGTGTGTGTGTGTGTGTGAGTATTTTTTTACTTGTTTCAGTCATTGGACTGCAAGCATGTTAGGGTATCACCTTGAAGAGTTTTCGTTGAAATCAAGTGCAGTGCTTTTTGTTTGTTTTTTTAAAGTCTGGTACTTATTTATCAATCTCTTGTCAAACTGCTAAGTTACAGGGATGTAAACAAACCAATACTGTTTGTCAATGTTGGTGAGGTGGGGACAAAAACAAAGACACACACACACATATATACAATAGGCTTCTTTCAGTTTCCATCCACCAAGTCCCCTCACGCTACTTTGGTCAGCCTGGAACTATAACAGAAGACACTTGCTCAAGGTGCTTCAAAGTGAGATTGAACCCAGAGCTATGTCGTTGGGGAGTAAACTTCTAACCACACGGCTTCACCTGCACCTCCCTCCCTCTCTCTCTCTCTCTCCCTTTCTCTCTCACACTCTCTCTTTCTCTCTCACTCTCTCTCTCTCTCTCTCTCTCTCTCTATATATATATATATATATATAAAGGGTAAAGACCCCCTTTGGTCATGAATGACCATGGGATTGCACCTAGAAAGTTACCCTCCTAGACACAAGTCCGGGCAAGGTTGTTTATGGAAGACCAGCAGTCGCCCATGCATACCAGCCTCTCCTCTCCACACCACTAATGTTATCCAAGGGAAAGGCAAAGGGGCCGATACAGCTTGGCACCAGTGACGTCGCAACTCATTTCTACAGCTGAGTGAACTGGAGCAACGTGAAATAAAGTGCCTTGCTCAAGAACACAATATGCAGCCCGGTCCGGGATTCGAGCTCACAACCTCACGATCGTAAGCTCGACGCTCTAACCACTGAGCCATGTGCCTTCACTTATATATATATATGTATATAAATATATATATATACATACACACACAAACAGGTGAGTGCATACAGTGCAAAACAAAGTAGAAAAAATAGTACTTGAATACCAAAGGTAGAGTAATATGCTTTTTATTAAAGCTGCAAAATTATCATAGAACTCAGAGTTTCACATTCCCATTTGTTGTACAGTTGTGTATGTGTGTATATATATATATATGTAGTGAGGGCGCGTGGCTTAGTGGTTAGGGCATTCGGCTCATGATCGTAAGGTTGTGAGTTCGATTCCCGGCGACGCATTGTGTCCTTGAGCAAGACACTTTATTTCACGTTGCCGCAGTCCACTCAGCTGGCAAAAATGAGTTGTACTTGTATTTCAAAGAGTCAGCCTTGTCACTCTCTGTGTCACGCTGATTATCCCCGAGAACTACGTTAAGGGTACACGTGTCTGTGGAATGCTCAGCCATTTGCACGTTAATTTCACGAGCAAGCTGTTCCGTTGATCGTATCAGCTGGGACCCTCGTCGTCGTAACCGGCGGAGTCTTACTAAGAAGATATATATGTATATAAATACGTAGACATGCACACATATATACATACATACATACACACACATATATGTATGGTGTGTATGTATGCATGAATATATGTATATATAGATTTGGAATTACAAAAAGAAGATTAAAGTGCCTGGTACAAATGGAAAATTTTGAGTGGCAATAAAATGATGATACTGTAAATTTGAATAAACGTACATATATATATATAGAAGATATGGCTGTGTGGTTAGGGAGCTTGCTTTCTAGCTACATGGTTTCGGGTTCAGTCCCACTACGTGGCACTTTGGGTAGGTGTCTTTCACTATAGCCCCGAGCTGACCGGAGCTTTGTGATTGAATTCGGTAGGTGGAAGTTACTGCCGTGTGTGCATATGTGCGTGTAGGTGCTTGTGCCTCTCCCAAAGAGAGAGAGGGATATATATATATATATATATATATACATACAAACATATGCATATGTATATATGAAAGAGAGAGGAGGGGACAAAGAAAAAGGTGAGAGGTAAGTTAAAGAGTGAGAAGTGAACGATGACAATGCTAATGATGACAAAGGAGAAGAAGAGTGATGATGATGATGATGATGATGATGATGATTGCCAGTATGTATGCCTGAGCAAGCTAGGAAGTTGAAGCAATTAAAAAGACATTTCTTTTTCTAAAATTGATTCTAACATAAAACATTTCCATTGAAGAATTCTATCCATCCCATCTCCCCCTTTTCAAGCATTATTTCACTTTGTTTTTTTTGTTGTTTTTTTTTGGGGTTTTTTTTTATATGTGGGAGTGGGTTTCCTGTTCTCCGTTGCCAAACCATTATAGCAGTCACAGCACTGTTTTACCATTCTATCAGCCACACACCTGATTTCCTATTATAACGCCACAGAATAAAACTAATTATTGCACTACGCTTGTATAGGAAACCTATTGCTTTCAGCTCTGATTGTACACACACCTGCATGAATACAGTTACAAGCGTGTGTGTGTGTGTGTGTGTGCGCATACCTGTCTATACAAATGTGTATAAGTACAGTTACAAACATATCTGTTTCTATATATATATATATATATGTGTGTATAAATGCTTATATGTGTATGTATACTTATAAGTGTGTGTGTGTGTGTGTGTGTGTGCATGCTTATGTAAATATGTGTATAAGTACAATTACACACACAAACACACATGCACACATACACGTGTATGTATGTTTATATGTATATGGGTATATGTATATGTATACATACATACGTATGTGTGTGAGTGAGTGTATGTGTGTATGTGTCTGTGTATGTGTGTGTGCGTGTGTGTATGTGTGTGTGTGTGTGCGTGTATGTGTGATGTACTTCTCAGCCACAAACCTTGTGAGAATTTGTTATCCCTTCATCTGTATCTGTTCCAAATACAATATATATACATACATATATATATATATGTATATATACATATATATATTTATATATATGTATGTATAACTATCTGGCTACATATGTAATATATATATATATATATATATTATATATATATATATGTATCTAATTATATATATGTGTAACATATATATATAATATATATATATATATGGTACACATATATAAACACACAGTTATATTTAAAATCTAATACTATTTTCTATGTTTCTTAATTTAATTCATACTTTTTCGTTTCCTTACTTTCTTTCTGAAATTCTTTCTTTGCACATTTTATTCCCGTTTAACATTAAAGCTGGGGGTGGTTCCAGATTAAGAGGTTTTACCAAAATCCTCTAAAATTTTTCGTTTTCTTTTGTCTATTTCTTTGTTTAATTTCTTGCGATTCCTCAAGCTCAACTGTTTATAGGTTAAAAAAAATATATGTAAAGAACAGAAATCAATGAAATAAAAAAGTATGATTCTCTGCTTGAAAATCAGAAGAAATCAAAGAATGCACCAATCGGTTGGTGCTGGTTGGAGGTGATGGAGGAATAGATGTCTGCAGGTAGAATGGCAGCGTGGATGGAGAGAATCAGATATATATGTACTTTTTGTAGAATGGAATTGCCAGTAATGACTGAACGAATAATCATCTCAGCAGAAAATCTTGGTTTGGCCCAAGTTCTTTGATATTATTTTTGAAATTGGTGATTACTATGAGGAAATATTGTATTTAAATTTGTACCGTTTTCTCGTGCAAAATTGTTTTCGCTTGTTTTTATGGAGATGAGGAAAAGAACACAAAGAAATGTTTCGAAAGTTTATCTAAAGTTGTTAAACGAGAAGAAATATCTAATTACCAAAGAACTCGATAATTTTTTATTTGATTCATGTTTTTATTTTGGTTTTGTTTCCTTGATTTTTTTTTTCCACATTTATTTTTTTTTACTTGAATATTGAAAGTACAATGGAAACCAGCCGCCACATCATCATCATCATCACCATCATCATCACCATCATCATCATCATCACCATCATCATCATCATCATCATCATCATCACCATCACCATCATCATCATCATCATCATCATCATCATCATCCTCATCATCATCATCACCATCATCATCATCATCATCACCATCATCATCATCATCATCATCATCATCATTATCATCATCATCACCATCATCATACAATGATGGTTTCCATGCTTGCATGGGTCAGATGATTCAGAAGGGACTGGTGAGCGACAGGACTGCATCACGCTCTGATGTCTTTTTTGGTGTGGTTTCTACAGCTGGGTGCTTTTCCTTATACTAACTACTTTACAGTGTGTACTAAGTACTTTTTACATGGCACCTGCACCAGTGAGGTCACCTAGTAACTCACAAGACAAGACCTCACAACTAAGAGTGGGGGAGTAAATATCAAGGGAGTGGGGTTTATGCCAGCTGAATAGATGTTAATGTATGGTAGTTTCCTTCTTCCTTCTTGAGTTATGCCTATTCATAAGGGCCAGTTTCCAAGTTTCTATGGGGTATATATTCCGCACCTGGATGGGACGCCTGTTTGTCACAGGATTACTCATTTTTGCCAGCTGAGTGGACTGGAGCAACGTGAAATGAAGTGTTTTGCTCAAGAACACAACGCATCGCCCGGTCCAGGAATTGAAACCACAACTTATGATCATGAGTCCAACATCCTAACCACTAAGCCACATGCTTCCACAGTTAAAGTACGATAGTGGGGAGAGGAACAGGTGTCTTGATGTAGGGGAGATGTTGGTTGCTCCAGCTGGAAGAAAAGGAGAACGGTGGTGAAAATGTGTCAGGGCATACTCTCAGGTAATAGGAAAGTCAATAAAGCAAAGTTGTATGGATGGGTAAATATGTTTGTGGGATAAAGAGTGGGAAATGGATACAGGGAGATACCTATCTAGATAACAAAATTCCATAAAATAAAATAAGTTTGTTTGTTGGAATGTCAACAAATGCATTTCTTATATATTTGAATAAGGGCCCAGGAACCAGCCAGCATCCCTGGTCTGGTGGTACGTAAAAAGCACTATCCGACTCGTGGCCGATGCCAGCGCCGCCTCGACTGGCTTCCGTGCCGGTGGCACATAAAATACACCTATCCGACCATGGCCGTTGCCAGCCTCGCCTGGCACCTGTGCAGGTGGCACGTAAAAAGCACCCACTACACTCGCAGAGTGGTTGGCGTTAGGAAGGGCATCCAGCTGTAAAAACATTGCCAGATAAGACTGGAGCCTGGTGCAGCTTTCTGGCTTCCCAGATCCCCAGTCGAACCGTCCAACCCATGCTAGCATGGAGAACGGACGTTAAACGATGATGATGATGATGATGATGATGATGTGATGATGATGATGGAAGCATTAGAAATAACTCCCTTTCATTACACACAGAACTTATTACATTATTTATTATTTTTCTGACACAAACTGGTGCCACATAAAAAGCAGTCATGCTGGTGCTACATAAAAAGCACTTGAGCAGGTGCCACATAGAAAGCAACCATGAGGGTGTATTGTAAACAGTACCCATGACTGTACCATGTATGGTGCACTCGTGCAAAGTGCCAGATTAAGATCCATAGAGACCCTAAGCACTTAAAATGTTTTGGTGCCCTCAAGTATATATCATCATCATCGTCGTTTAACGCCTGCTTTCCATGCTAGCATGGGTTGGACGATTTGACTGAGGACTGGCGAACCAGATGGCTGCACCAGGCCCCAATCTTGATCTGGCAGAGTTTCTACAGCTGGATGCCCTTCCTAATGCCAACCACTCTGAGAGTGTTGTGGGTGCTTTTACGTGCCACTGGCATGAGAGCCAGTCAGGTGGTACTGGCAACGACCACAGAAAAATCGTTTTTTGGGGGGTTTTTTGGTTCAAAATGTAAACAAAAATAATTTAAAATGTAAACAATAATAAACCATAAAATAAATTTTTATTTTTCAAAATGAAACAAAACTAACAGTAAAATGGAAAATAATGATTATTTTTGTATACTTCCACTTTATTTATATTTGAAAAGTTTTCTCCTTCGTTTTTTTTAATTTAGTTGCAAAGTCTTTGATGATATTGTTAAAAGTAATTTTATGTAAAACTACTACTTCTATACTTAATAGAGATAAGGCTTTACAAATATTATTTTAGCAAGTTTAAAGTGATTTCTTTTGTGCCATAAACCATTTTCATTCCTGTGGCACCCCTGTCCCTTGATGCCCTAAGCATGTGGTTAGTTTGCTTAATGGTTAATCCAGTGCTGTTTGGGTCTATGCCAAGTATTAAGCTCCAGTGCTGGTGCCACATAAAAATCACCCAGTACACTCTGTAAAGTGGTTGGCATTAGGAAGGGGAACTAGCCATAGAAACCATGCCAAAACAGGCAATTGGAGTCTGGTGCAGCTCTCCACTCGACCAGCTCCTGTCAAACTATCCAACCCATGCCAGCATGAAAAATGGACAGTTAATGATGATGATCATGATGAAACCTTCACTAGTTTCTTAGAATTCTAGTATTTTTTTTTTTTTTGCAATGGCATCTCTAGAATGTTCTATAAATTTTCAGTGCCACAACATCCTGTATTGCTCCAATGAAATGTTTCTCTTAGTATAGTTACATACTGTTGTTGACCTTTAATTTCCAAATCAACCCTAATCAACCTGACTTTTGACAGAAGGGGTTCCTCTGTGACTATCCAGTCTTTTATTTATAAATAATATAAAAAAAAACACAATTTTCCGTGACTGTTACCAGTACCGCCTGACTGGCCCTCGTGCCAGTGGTATGTAAAAGCACCCACTACACTCTTGGAGTGGTTGATGTTAGGAAGGGCATCCAGCTGTAGAAACTCTGCCAGATCAGATTGGAGCCTGGTGCAGCCATATGGTTCGCCAGTCCTCAGTCAAATCGTCCAACCCATGCTAGCATGGAAAGCAGATGTTAAACGATGATGATGATGATGATGAGGATCCCAATATATTTTTTGAGATGGTAGGGTTTGGTTTGAGGAAGAATTGGCTTCTTTTTTTTTAACAGGTTGCACAACATTGTTGGCTCCTTCATAATTATTTTGTGCTCTTTGATGCCAAGTGAGACAAGAATGTCTTAGTTGCCAATAACAACATCACTGTCATCACCACCACCAAACCACCACCACCACCACCACCACCACCACCACCACTAACATTACATCATTGGCTATTCCAACCATTCTGCAGTGCTATCAGCAGATTCCCTATTATCAACATCAGTAGGTTCTTCACCACCACCAACACTACCACTTTCACTACTACTACTACTACTACTACTACTACTACTACTACTACTACTACTACTACTACTACTACTACTACTACTACTACTACTATTACTACTACTACTACCATCACCATCATCATCACTCCATCAACTCCAACCGTCCCCGCCCCCAAATACTACCACTAACAAACCATCAACACCATCTTCACCACCATTACCATTACAAACACGTGATGTTGCTACATGTTGCACCTGACTCCACCTGTTGGTTAATGCTGAAGCCACTACATGTCATAACTGATTCCACCGTTTGTTTAATGCTGATGTTGCTATTACAGCATGACCCGCCCCAAAACTTTTGTTTTATAGCGATGTCAATAGAATAAAGTTGATGAGACTATTGATCTCGTTAACAGTGATAACGGAAGGAATAAATTAGAATCACTATGGGTTGTTACTAGTCATTATTATCAGTTTTGAGTGAGTGTGTCTGTTGATAATGGGACCAAGGTTGGACATGAATAATCCAACAGAAGCAAACCTGCTTCGCTCTAGTTTATCACATTTAAAGTCCCAAGTCTTTCAAACTGAATCAACTCTTGTTAAAACTATAGATCACTAAACAATTGCTTCTATTGATTTAACAATGGTTATAAACAAACCAATTTCTAGCTAACACCAGCGAGGTTATGGATGGCTTAACATCAAGCAAATTACAGCATAGAGAAAGAGAGAGAGAGAGAGAGAGACAGAGAGAGACAGAGAGAGAGACAGAGAGAGAGTGAGAGACTTGATCAGTCTTACTTGATACCCTTTCTTTATTAAACAAACAATGTGAAGAAAAAAAGCTTCCACTAAAAATAAACAGCAAGGTTTTTATATATATATATATCTAAATATATATATATACGAGCAAAAAGCACCCCCCCCCGGTCCAATGGACGATGCTGAGTTGTCAAACATTTAAACCAAATTTCTCAAAACAACTTGTCCGACCGTCCCATAGGCCTCCCCTTTGAGAAACACTGATTCAACCTAAATTTGAGACACCGACAAAAGAAGATATAAAGATAGACTTTTTTTCTATTCCAAAGGAAAACGATTTTATTCACACAAATATGCAACCGAAGAGTTTAAAGTACCAGTAATGATAAGACTGTTGACTGGTTTAAACAGTAAGCTTGGCACATTCCCACAACTTTATCGATCGCATTCTCACCTGGAATCGATTTTTGTAATTTTTTCAAGACCTATACACACCTTGATAGCGTCGGTATCTACATAACAAATTTGAGCGCAATCGGATGGGGCATGCCCGAGATCCTAGAAGACACATACACAGACAGACAGAACAGATTTTATATAATAGATATTCTCGTACACTTGTCTGTATCCATATGTGTATATTTGTGCATATACTGGCGCAATGGCCCAGTGGTTAGGGCAGCGGACTCGCGGTCATAGGATCGCGGTTTCGATTCCCAGACCGGACGTTGTGAGTGTTTATTGAGCGAAAACACCTAAAGCTCCACGAGGCTCCGGCAGGGGATGGTGGTGATCCCTGCTGTACTCTTTCACCACAACTTTCTCTCACTCTTACTTCCTGTTTCTGTTGTACCTGTATTTCAAAGGGCCAGCCTTGTCACTCTCTGTGTCACGCTGAATATCCCCGAGAACTACGTTAAGGGTGCACGTGTCTGTGGAGTGCTCAGCCACTTACATGTTAATTTCACGAGCAGGCTGTTCCGTTGATTCGGATCATCCGGAACCCTCGTTGTCGTAACCGACGGAGTGCTTCCACCCACTGGCACTCTGTTGGTTACAACAACGAGGGTTCCATTTGATCCAATCAATGATTTAGCCTGCCGCCTGTGAAGTTAACGAGCACTCTGCAGGTATACGTACCCTCAACGTAATTCTCTGTGGGATTCAGCATGACACAGAATGTGACAAGGCTGACCTTTTGAATTACAGGTCAACTCATTTTTGCCAGCTGACTGGACTGGAGCAGCATGAAATAAAGTGTCTTGCTCAAGGATACAATGCACTGTTGGCATCAAACTCATGATCATGAGTCAAGTACCCTAACCACCTGGACACATGCTGAGTATTATTATGACAACCAACTAATTGTCACATATTATATTTATGTATATATATATATATATATATATATATATATATAATATTAATTAGAGACAAAAATATTGATTATTTTTAGATCTGAAATCCACCTGATGAATGTCCTTAGAAGAGACACGAAACAATTGTAGTGGCGAATTTAATTTTATTTAATTTATATTAAATTTTTTTATGTATTGGATTAAGTCTTTCTTTGTTTGATTTGCAAAATAGTGGTTTTGTCTCTAATTAATATTATATAATATTTTACTATAAAATTGGATTCAATCCTAAATCTGATTTTTCCCTGTAAATTTGGATTTATTCCCTAATATTTATTATTATATATATATATATATATATACTCTTTTACTCTTTTACTTGTTTCAGTCATTTGACTGTGGCCATGCTGGAGCACTGCCTTTAGACGAGCAAATCGACCCCGGGATTTATTCTTTGTAAGCCCAGTACTTATTCTATTGGTCTCTTTTGCCGAACCACTAAGTGACGGGGACGTAAACATAAAAGCATCGGTTGTCAAGCAATGCTAGGGGGACAACCACAGACACACAAACACACACATACATATATCATCATCATCATCATTTAGCGTCCGTTTTCCATGCTAGCATGGGTTGGACGGTTCTACTGGGGTCTGTGAAGCCAGAAGGCTTCATCAGGCCCATACATATATACGACAGGCTTCTTTTCAGTTTCCATCTACCAAATCCACTGCTATAGCAGAAGACACTTGCCAAAGATGCTACACAGTGGGACTGAACCCAGAACCATGTGGTTAGTTAGCAAGCTACTTACCACACAGCCACTCCTGTGCCTATATATATATATAGAGAGAGAGATAGATAGATAGATAGATAGATAGATAGATAGATAGATAGATAGATAGATAGATAGATAGATAGATAAAAGTTACTTGGAAAAGGATGCATGGTGTTCAATCATATAATAATATAAATAATATATAAATATATGCATATATACATACATATATGTACATACTTACATATATATGTATCATCATCGTTTAATGTTTGTTTTCCATGCTGGCATATGCTAGACAGTTTGACTGAGGACTGGCAAGCCAGTAGGCTGACCAGGCTCCAATCTGATCTGGCAAGGTCTCTACAGCTGAACAGACTTCCTAATGCCAACCACTCCAAAAGTGTAGTGATTTTGGGTAGGTAGGTAGGTAATATTTAGTTGTGTACAAATGATGTACAACTGCTTCAGTTATGCTTCCCATAGATTATCCAGTATACTTCCTGTATTGTGGCTAAGAAACTCCTATACAAAGTGGTATTATTAAGTTATGAAATACAAAGCAAATATAGGAGAAAATGAGATAAACATATATTTATATTATTAGTTCCTACATAGATTTCACAATTATGATTGTTTGGAACTCAGCATTGTACATTCCAAGTGCATTTGGAATCTTAAGTAGACTAGATCACCAAGGAATATTTTATTGCATTAAGTTTCAGAGAACTAGTAACACTAGTTCAGAAATACTAATGCTTTGTACTTAATGTAATAAAGTGTTTCCTGATGATCTGTTCTGGATAAACATCTTAATACACTTGGGAGACCAAATGTAGGGTTCCAAACAAGCATAATGGTAAAATGTATGTTGGAACTAGTAATATCAACTTGTGTTTATCTTAATTTCTCACATTGTGATAAACTGCATCTACCAACGTTATCATGGATCTCTGAGCCCCCAGAAACAGGTGTTGGACTTATAACACCTTTCTTTCACCCCTTTAATTTTCTCTACCATTTCTACTCTGTGTAAGTTGGCTCTATTGATATAGATATCAATATCACTTTCACTTTGACCGATAAGTCCGTCAGGCGTCCATTTGACACCGCTGGTCACAGCACGCTGTCCACTCCTCTCTGGATCGCACCTTTCTCATCCACGTGATCCCAATCGTCCTCTTGAAATCGTCACTTCACCGTCGTGGAGGTCTTCCGGGTGGTCTTTTCCGCTCACGCGGGTACCACTCGACAACTGCGTGCGTCCACCGATTATCGGTGAGCCAGACGATGTGTCCGGCCCATCTATACTTGCTGCGAGTATACTCTGCGATGACATCTCTCACGCCGGACTTCTTTCTGATGATGTTGCTATTTATGGGCTACCACAAAGAGAGAAGAGCAAAGACTGATAACGGCTCAAAGAGCCATGGAAAGGTCAATGCTTGGTGTCTCGTTGAGAGAGCACATAAATAGCAACATCATCAGATATCAATATATTTATGCTTAAATATTCATCATCCAAAAGTTTCCACCCTTTTGCTTTCTCTTGTTTTGCATGTATACATTTATACATATTTTGTATTTCATACTCAATTTATTATATTCTATATATCGTACTTGTTTATCTGCATAATTTTCCGATATATATATATATCACCATGATCACTGTGACCGACCAGGCTATCAGATGTTGCTACACATCGCTGGTCACAATGCACTGCGCATTGTTTTAGCCTTCAAATGACACCACCCCACTGGCTAAGCAAGCAGACCAATGGAAAAAAGAGTGAGAGAAAGTTGTGGTGAAAGAGTACAGCAGGGATCGCCACCAGCCCCTGCCGGAGCCTCGTGGACCTTTAGGTGTTTTCGCTCAATAAACACTCACAACGCCCTGTCTGGGAATTGAAACCGCAATCCTACAACTGTGAGTCAACTGCCCTAACCACTAGGCCATTGCGCCTCCACACACACAAATATATATATATGAGAAAAGAAGTAAACCGAGAAATTGATGTATAGACATCAGTTTATTCAAAGATATTCAAATCAATATAATATGAAATTGTTATCCCTACAGCCGTTTCCATATCCAAGTAGTTCAATTAGAGAAATTAAATTAGATTAAATTAATCTAAAATTTTTCATCTTGAAACTGGTTAATTGGTTATTTCATCTGGGGATAATTTCCAGAAAGGAGTTACATTCCAACGTGTTGGTTGGCCCTTGACCAATGTATGTATTTAAATGTATGTATCTATGTATTTAAAAAAAAACTCCGTTGTGTATGATATAGTTGTGCGCATGAATATCTTTGAATAAACTGTTGTCCATACACCAATTTTTCCATTTTCTTCTTTATCTCGTTCATAAATATTTTAAATATCAATATACACAAATACAAAACTAAAGTATCTAATTTTCACTGAACACTAGTATAAACCGGAGAATTAGGATGCAAACATCTCTTAAAGGGTTATAGATCCTTGGCACGATTATATATATATATATATATCATCATCATCATTATCATTATCATCATCTAACATCTATCATCCATACAGGCATACTTGGACAGTTTGATTGGAGATAGCAAACCAGTGGACTGCACCGGACTCCAATGTCTGTTTTGGCATGGTTTTTATGGCTGGATGCTCTTCCTAATGCCAACTGTATTATAGAGTGGACTAAGTGCTTTTCACATGGCACCAGCACTGGTGAGGTCTGTTTTGACATGGTTTTTACGGCTGAATGTCCTTTCTAATGTTAACCACTTTACAGAGAGGGCAGGGTGCTATTTATGTGACCCCAGAAACAGCAAGGCCTGTTTTGGCATGCTTTTTACAGCTTCCCTTCCAAACGCTGATCACCTTACAGTGACTGGAGTCATTGACTGGTAACTTTCTGACCAACCATAACCAACGACTACACAAAATATTACAACTCAAACAAAAAAAACCCACCCCAAATTTTAGGCCTTGTTCTTATAGTAAGAAAATGTTTTAAGAACACTGGCACTTGGTCATTTACAACAATGGCTCCAGTTGATCAGGTTTATTGAACAGCCTGCTCATGAAATTAATGTGCAAGTGGCTGAGCACTCCACAAATATACGTACCCTTAACATAGTTTTCCGGGAGACTTACTCTGACACAGAATGTGACAAGGTTGGCCCTTTGAAATAAAGGTACTACTCATTTTTGTTAACTGAGTGAACTGGAGCAATGTGAAATAAACTGTTCTTCCTCAAGGATACAATGCACTGTGTGGAACTGAACTCACAGCCTTACAATCATGAACCGAATACCCCTAACCACTAAGCCATGTGCCTTTACAGGAAGAATATTATTCTCTGTAACATACTGTAAATCCTCGAGTTTAATCTGCACTTTTTTCCCCAAAATTTAAATGTCAAAATTCCTAGTGCATACTATATACGAAGTTAAAAATTATTTTCTAAGCAATGTCCGAGTCTCTATTTGCTGTCTGGCAATGTTTATTCAGGCGCATTTTGTGATGTCGGGCTCGAAAATATCTTAAGCTAAGCCTGAAAGCAATGAAGTCATAAAAGGATCATCCATAACTTGCAGGAAGCAACATTTATTAAACGTTATTACTGTTATTTCTTTATTTTCTGCAAACAAAATGCACAAAAAAAGCTACACGTTTGCATTATGTTATATATACAATAATAATAATAAAGGGTGTTACCGTATACATTTTCACAAACCAAAGACATTATATAGACCTCCTTGACTCAAGTTAGAGAAGGGGTGCGTATTATACACAAGGTTTAGGTTTTTCAGAGGTACATGTAGCACATAAAAACACCATCCGAGCGTGGCCGTTCGCCAGCCTCGTCTGGCACCTGTGTCGGTGGCACATAAAAACACCATCCGAGCGTGGTCGTCTGCTAGCCTTGTCTGGCACCTGTGTCGGTGGCACATAAAAACACCATCCGAGCGTGGCCGTTTGCCAGCCTCGTCTGGCACCTGTGTCGGTGGCACATAAAAAAAAAACACCATCCGAGCGTGGTCGTCTGCTAGCCTTGTCTGGCACCTGTGTCGGTGGCACATAAAAGCACCATCCGAGCGTGGCCGTTCGCCAGCCTCGTCTGGCACCTGTGTCGGTGGCACATAAAAACACCATCCGAGCGTGGTCGTCTGCCAGCCTTGTCTGGCACCTGTGTCGGTGGCACATAAAAACACCATCCGAGCGTGGCCGTTCGCCAGCCTCGTCTGGCACCTGTGTCGGTGGCACATAAAATCACCCACTACACTCTCGGAGTGGTTGGCGTTAGGAAGGGCATCCAGCTGTAGAAACACTGCCAGATCTGACTGGCCTGGTGCAGCCTTCGGGCTCCCCAGACACCAGTTGAACCGTCCAACCCATGCTAGCATGGAAAGCGGACGTTAAATGATGATGATGATGATGATGATGACAGCCCCCTAAAAATCCCCTGCGTATTATACTCAAGGGCGGACTATACTCGAGGATTTACAGTAGATGCTTCTGAATTCCTTTATAAATGCAAGAATTCAGCAAATCTTGGTAATTGATGGTGTAACAATATTTTCTATTCAGTCTGTCATTTTGTCATGACTAACCTTTGATTGGTCGTCTTCTGTTACATCAACACAATCAGTTGCCATGTCACCTTTTGCATGGATTGAATTATTTTCTCTTCCGCCGCCAGTGATTATGTTGGCTGTTCAACTGAAACAAGTGCCAACATAATCGATTCTTGTCTTGTTACCTTAGCTGTGTTTTTGAGTAAGAGATAATTACACCGATTTTCATATCCAGATTGTGCTCTGTATACACAAAAATTAAGTTGTTGGATTCCATTTGTAATCACCTTGATTTAGTATTCAGTGAATTAGCATCATTAGCAACCACAATATATTCATAAAGAACTGAAAACAAGCGTGGACGAAGAAAATTTTATGTTAGCAAGAATTACAATAATGAAGCTTTCATTAAGCAACATCAATGACAACAACAACAGCAGCACTGGTTTGTGTTTATCAACTGTCATAATTGTGGTCAGACATAAGCAAAGGAAGTGGCTAGCATTGAAATTAGTGTCATAAATGTAGAAAGCTAATTTGCTTTGACCAATGTTGCCAGTCATTGCCTACATGCAACATCCATAAAGCGTCATATGAAGAGAGCAATGACTCCGTACTCAATGTCAAATCCGTTCAACATACATTTGATACATCATCAGGACTGGATTAACCATTAAGGAAGATAAGAATGTGCTCAGGGCATCAAGGGAAATGGGTACCACATCATCATCATCATCATTTAACGACCATTTTCCATGCTAGCATGGGTTGGATGGTTTGACCGGGGTTTGTAAGCCAAAGGCTGCACCAGACTCCAGTCTGATCTGGCAGTGTTTCTACAGCTGGATACCCTTCTTAACGCCAACCATTCCATGAGTGTAGTGGGAGCTTTTTATGTGCCACTGGCACAGGTGCCATGCAAGGCTGGCAACGGCCACGATCGGTTGGTGCTTTTTACTTGCCACCGGCACGGAAGCCAGTCAAGGCAGCGCTGGCATTGGCCACGTTTGGATGGTGTTTTTTATGTGCCACCGGCACAGGGATCACAACTACAATTTCCATTGATTTTTGATGTTGATGTACTTGACTCAATAGTTCTCCTCAAGCACAGGGTCGAAACTGTGTTTCAGCATAAAAAAAAATCACTTCAAACTTGCTAAAATAATATTCAAAATGATAAGATATATAATTCCAGAGTGACATTCAAAACTACTTGGAAAACTCGGGAAGATCAACATAGCAGTATTCAGATACAACTGGTAGTCTCTTCTGTGGGTTGTCAAAGTGTTCAGTCAGCTTGTTTGAGATTCATTCATTGTCTGTCATCATGAACCGAATTCTGCCATCTTCAGCAGTCAATGATGTATGGGTACCTCTGTGTATGAATATATGTCATCATCATCATCATCATCGTTTAACGTCCGCTTTCCATGCTAGCATGGGTTAGACGGTTCAACTGGGGTCTGGGAAGCCCGAAGGCTGCACCGGGCCAGTCAGATCTGGCAGTGTTTCTACAGCTGGATGCCCTTCCTAATGCCAACCACTCCAAGAGTACAGTGGGTGATTTTATGTGCCACAGACACAGGTGCCAGATGAGGCTGGCGAACGGCCATGCTCGGATGGTGTTTTTTATGTGCCACCGACACAAGTGCCAGACAAGGCTGGCGAACGGCCACACTCGGATGGTGTTTTTTATGTGCCACCGACACAAGTGCCAGACGAGGCTGGTGAACGGCCACGCTCGGATGGTGTTTATTATGTGCCACCGACACAGGTGATAGACGAGGCTGGTGAACGGCCACGCTCGGATGGTGTTTTTTATGTACCACCAACACAGGTGCTAGACGAGGCTGGTGAACGGCATATATGTATCTGTAAGTATATATACATGTGTGTCTATGTATACATGGTGTCATAGTGAGGATTTGAAGTCTTTGAAATTCAAAAACAGAGGAGAAAACTTTGCAAATCTAAATAAAGTGGAAGTATACAAAAATAAAAATTATATTCCATCTCACTGTTAGTTTTGTTTCATTTTGAAAAATAAAAGTTTATTTTATGGTTTATGATTGTGTATGTTTTGAATTATATGTATATGGGGGCACCGAAATCTTTGCAGTGCTTATGGCCTCTGTGAGTTTTAATTCAGTTCTGCACATCATCAGTGTTGTATCCTGGGATCACTGAGAGTTTTGGATCTTACAACATACACCTTCATCCAAGCCACTTGACCAAGGTTGATCATGTTTAAGCCT